>NW_027099899.1:37193-85548 GCF_031753505.1 Anomalospiza imberbis
GAACGGAGCAGTATGGGCCAGTACGGACCAGTACGGACCAGTAGGGACCAGTACGGACCAGTATGGACCAGAGCGGACCAGTACGGACCAGTAGGGACAGTACGGACCGCTATGGACCAGTAGGGACCAGTATGGACCAGTACCGAACAATATGGACCAGTACGGACCAGTATGGACCAGTGCGGACCAGAACGGAGCAGTATGGACCAGTATGGACCAGTAGGGACCAATATGGACCAGTACGGACTAGTATGGACCAGTACGGACCAGAACGGACCAGTGCGGACCAGTATGGACCAGTACGGACCAGTATGGATTAGAGCGGACCAGTACGGACCAGTACGGACCAGTATGGACAAGGGCAGACCAGAACGGACCAGTACGGACCAGTACGGACCACTACAGACCAGTATGGACCAGAACGGAGCAGAACGGACCAGTACGGACCAGTACGGACTACTAGTGACCAGTATGGACAACTAGGGGGCAGTACGGAGCAGTATGGACCAGTATGGACCAGTGCGGACCAGTACGGACCAGTATGGAAAAGGGCAGACCAGAACGGACTAGTACGGACCAGTATGGACCGGTATGGACCTGTACGGACCAGTACGGACCAGTATGGACCAGTATGGACCAGTGCGGATCAGTACGGACCAGTATGGACAAGGGCAGACCAGAACGGACCAGTACGGACCAGTACGGACCACTACAGACCAGTATGGACCAGAACGGACCAGTACGGACCAGTATGGACCAGTGCGGACCAGAACAGACCAGTACGGACCGGAACGTACCAGTATGGACCAGTGCGGACCAGTATGGACCAGTACGGACCAGTATGGACCATTGCGGACCAGTACGGACCAGTACGGACCAGTATGGAGTAGAGCGGGCCAGTACGGACCAGTACGGACCAGTATGGACAATGCGGACCAGTACGGACCAGTATGGACAAGTGCGGACCAGTACGGACCAGTACGGACCAGTATGGAGTAGAGCGGACCAGTACGGACCAGTACGGACCAGTATGGACAAGTGCGGACCAGTACGAACCAGTATGGACCAGTGCGGACTGGAACGGACCAGTACGGACTAGTACGGAATTCTAGTGACCAGTATGGACCACTAGGGGGCAGTACGGAGCAGTATGGACCAGTATGGACCAGTGCGGACCAGTACGGACCAGTATGGACAAGGGCAGACCAGTACGGACCAGTACGGACCAGTATGGACCAGTGCGGACCAGTATGGACCAGTACGGACCAGTATGGACCAGTACGGGCCAGTATGGACCAGTATGGACCAGTACGGACCAGAACGGACCAATACGGAACACTACGGACCAGTACGGACCAGTGCGGACCAGAACAGACCAGTACGGACCAGAACGGACCAGTACGGACCAGTATGGACCAGTGCGGACCAGAACAGACCAATACGGACCAGAACGGACAAGTATGAACCAGAACGGACCAGTATGGACCAGTGCGGACCAGTGCGGAACAGAACGGACCAGAACGGACCAGTAACGGACCAGTACGGAATACTAGGGACCAGTACGGACCACAAGGGGGCAGTACGGAGCAGTATGGACCAGTACGGACCAGGACGGACCAGTATGGACCAGTGAGGACCAGTGCGGACCAGAACCGACCAGTACGGACTAGTACGGACCACTATGGAACAGAACGTACCAGAACGGACCAGTACGGACCATTATGGACCAGTACGGATCAGAACGGACCAGTACGGACCACTATGAAACAGTACGGACCAGAACGGACCAGTAGGGACCAGTATGGACCAGTACGGAACAGTATGGACCAGTATGGACCAGTATGGACCAGTACGGACCAGTATGGAGCAGTACGGAACAGTATGGACCAGTACGGACAAGAACGGACCAGTACGGGCCAGTATGGACCAGTACAGATCAGAACGGACCAGTACGGACCACTATGGAACAGTACGGACCAGATCGGACCAGTATGGACCAGTGCGGACCAGAACAGACCAGTACGGACCAGTACGGAGCAGTATGGACCAGTGCGGACCAGTATGGACCAGTGCGGACCAGTGCGGAACAGAACGGACAAGTACGGACTAGTACGGACCACTATGGAACAGAACGTACCAGTATGGACCAGTGCGGACCAGAACGGACCAGTATGGACCAGTATGGACCAGCACGGAACACAATGGACCAGTACGGACCAGAATGGACCAGTACGGACCACTATGGACCAGAACGGACCAGAACGGACCAGTACGGTCCAGTACGGACTACTAGTGACCAGTACGGACCACTAGGGGGCAGTACGGACCAGTATGGACCAGTATGGACGAGTGCGGACCAGTACGGACCAGTATGGACAAGGGCAGACCAGTATGGACCAGTACGGACCAGTATGGACCGGTATGGACCGGTACGGACCAGTACGGACCAGTATGGACCAGTATGGACCAGTGCAGACCAGTACGGACCAGTATGGACAAGGGCAGACCAGAAGGGACCAGTACGGACCAGTATGGACCGGTATGGACCAGTACGGACCAGTAAGGACCAGTATGGGCCAGTACGGACCAGTACGGACCATTGCGGACCAGTATGGACCAGTGCGGACCAGAACGGACCTGTATGGACCAGAACAGACCAGTACGGACCAGTACGGACCAGTACGGACCAGAACGGACCAATAGGGACCACTACGGACCAGTACGGACCAGTACGGACCAGTATGGACCAGTATGGACCAGTACGGACCCGTATGGACCAGTACGGACCAGTATGGACCAGAACGGACCAGTTCGGACAAGTATGGGCCAGAGCGGACCAGAATAGACCAGTACGGACCAGTACGGACCAGTACGGACCAGTATGGACCAGTATGGACCAGTACGGACCCGTATGGACCAGTACGGACCAGTATGGACCAGAACGGACCAGTACGGACCAGTATGGACAAGGGCAGACCAGTACGGACCAGTACGGACCAGTATGGACCGGTATGGACCGGTACGGACCAGTACGGACCAGTATGGACCAGTATGGACCAGTGCGGACCAGTACGGACCAGTATGGACAAGGGCAGACCAGAAGGGACCAGTACGGACCAGTATGGACCGGTACGGACCAGTACGGACCAGTAAGGACCAGTATGGGCCAGTACGGACCAGTACGGACCATTGCGGACCAGTATGGACCAGTGCAGACCAGAACGGACCTGTATGGACCAGAACAGACCGGGACGGACCAGTACGGACCAGTACGGACCAGAACGGACCAATAGGGACCAGTACGGACCAGTACGGACCAGTACGGACCAGTATGGACCAGTATGGACCAGTACGGACCAGTATGGACCAGTACGGACCAGTATGGACCAGTGCGGACCAGTATGGACCAGTATGGACCAGTATGGACCAGTGCGGACCAGTATGGACCAGTATGGACAAGGGCAGACCAGAACGGACCAGTACGGACCAGCACGGAACACTATGGACCAGTACGGACCAGAACGGATGAGTACGGACCAGTACGGAATACTAGGGACCAGTACGGACCACAAGGGGGCAGTACGGAGCAGTATGGACCAGTACGGACCAGGACGGACCAATATGGACCAGTGAGGACCAGTGCGGACCAGAACCGACCAGTACGGACTAGTACGGACCACTATGGAACAGAACGTACCAGAACGGACCAGTACGGACTGGTAGGGACCAGTACGGAGCGGTAGGGACCAGTACGGAACACTATGGACCAGTACGGACAAGAACGGACCAGTACGGACCAGTATGGACCAGTACAGATCAGAACGGACCAGTACGGACCACTATGGAACAGTACGGACCAGTACGGACCGGTATGGACCAGTGCGGACCTGAACAGACCAGTACGGACCAGTACGGACCAGTATGGACCATGCGGACCAGTATGGACCAGTACGGAGCAGAACGGACCAGTACGGTCCAGTACGGACTACTAGTGACCAGTACGGACCACTAGGGGGCAGTACGGAGCACTATGGACCAGTATGGACGAGTGCGGACCAGTACGGACCAGTATGGACAAGGGCAGACCAGTACGGACCAGTACGGACCAGTATGGACCGGTATGGACCGGTACGGACCAGTACGGACCAGTATGGACCAGTATGGACCAGTGCGGACCAGAACGGACCAGTACGGACAAGGGCAGACCAGAAGGGACCAGTACGGACCAGTATGGACCAGTACGGACCAGTACGGACCATTGCGGACCAGTATGGACCAGTGCAGACCAGAACGGACCTGTATGGACCAGAACAGACCGGGACGGACCAGTACGGACCAGTATGGACCAGAACGGACCAATAGGGACCACTACGGACCAGTACGGACCAGTACGGACCAGTACGGACCAGTATGGACCAGTACGGACCAGTATGGACCAGTATGGACCAGTATGGACCAGTATGGACCAGTGCGGACCAGTACGGACCAGTATGGACGAGTGCGGACCAGTACGGACCAGTATGGACAAGGGCAGACCAGAACGGACCAGTACGGACCAGTATGGACCGGTATGGACCTGTACGGACCAGTACGGACCAGTATGGACCAGTACGGACCAGTGCGGACCAGTACGGACCAGTATGGACAAGGGCAGACCAGAACGGAGCAGTACGGACCAGTATGGACCGGTATGGACCAGTACGGACCAGTACGGACCGGTAGGGACCAGTACGGAGCAGTATGGACCGGTATGGACCAGTGTGGACCAGTATGGACCAATATGGACCAGTATGGGCCAGTACGGACCAGTACGGACCAGTGCGGACCAGTCTGGACCAGTGCAGACCACAACGGACCAGTATGGACCAGAACGGACCAGGACGGACCAGTACGGACCGGTACGGACCAGTACGGACCAGTACGGACCAATAGGGACTACTACGGACCAGTACGGACCAGTACGGACAAGTATGGACTAGTATGGACCAGTACGGAGCAGTATGGACCAGTACGGACCAGTATGGACCAGTGCGGACCAGAACGGACCACTATGGACCAGTATGGACCAGTATGGATCAGTAGCGACCAGTACGGACCAGAACGGACCAGTACGGACCAGTATGGACCAGTATGGACCAGTACGGACCAGTATGGACCAGTATGGACCAGTACGGACCAGAACGGACCAATAGGGAACTCTACGGACCAGTACGGACCAGAACGGACCACTACAGACCAGTATGGACCAGAACGGAACAGTACGGACCAGTATGGACCAGTGCGGACCAGAACAGACCAGTACGGACCAGTATGGACCAGTATGGACCAGTGCGGACCAGTATGGACCAGTACGGACCAGTGCGGAACAGAACGGACAAGCACGGACTAGTACAGACAACTATGGAACAGAACGTACCAGTATGGACGAGTGCGGACCAGTACGGACCAGTATGGACCAGTATGGACCAGTACGGACCAGTATGGACCAGTATGGACCAGTACGGACCAGAACGGACCAATAGGGAACACTACGGACCAGTACGGACCAGTGCGGATCAGAACAGACCAGTACGGACCAGAACGGACCAGTACGGACCAGTATGGACCAGTGCGGACCAGTATGGACAAGTGCGGACCAGAACGGACCAGTATGGACCAGTGCGGACCAGTATGGACCAGTGCGGACCAGTATGGATCAGTATGGACCAGAATGGACCAGTACGGACCAGTACGGACCACTATGGACCAATACGGACCACTATGGACCAGTACAGACCAGTACGGACCAGTATGGACCAGTACGGACCAGTATGGACCTGTGCGGACCAGAACGGACCAGTACGGACCAGTATGGACCAGTATGGACCAGTGCGGACCACTATGGACCAGGACGGACCAATACGGACCAGGACGTACCAGTACGGACCAGTGCGGACCAGTGCGGACCAGAACGGACAAGTACGGACTAGTACGGACCACTATGGAACAGAACGTACCAGTATGGACCAGTGCGGACCAGAACGGACCAGTATGGACCAGTATGGACCAGCACGGAACACGATGGACCAGTACGGACCAAAACGGACCAGTACGGAACAGTATGGACCAGAACGGACCAGTACGGACAAGTATGGACCATTGCGGACCAGAACAGACCAGTACGGACCAGTACGGACCAGTATGGACCATTGCGGACCAGTATGGACCAGTGCGGACCAGTGCGGAACAGAACGGACAAGTACGGACTAGTACGGACCACTATGGAACAGAACGTACCAGTATGGACCAGTGCGGACCAGAACAGACCAGTATGGACCAGTATGGACCAGCACGGAACACGATGGACCAGTACGGACCAGAACGGACCAGTACGGACCAGTATGGAGCAGTACAGATCAGAACGGACCAGTACGGACCACTATGGAACAGTACGGACCAGTATGGACCAGTGCGGACCAGTACGGACCAGTATGGACCAGTGCGGACTGGAACGGACCATTGTGGACCAGTACGGACCAGTATGGACCAGTACGGACCAGTATGGACCAGTAGGGACAGTACGGACCGCTATGGACCAGTACGGACCAGAACGGACCAGTACGGGCCACTATGGACCAGTACGGAGCAGAACGGACCAGTACGGACCAGTACGGACTACTAGTGACCAGTATGGACCACTAGGGGGCAGTACGGAGCAGTATGGACCAGTATGGACCAGTGCGAACCAGTACGGACCAGTATGGACAAGGGCAGACCAGAACGGACCAGTACGGACCAGTATGGACCGGTATGGACCTGTACGGACCAGTACGGACCAGTATGGACCAGTATGGACCAGTGCGGACCAGTACGGACCAGTATGGACAAGGGCAGACCAGAACGGAGCAGTACGGACCAGTATGGACATGTATGGACCAGTACGGACCAGTACGGACCGGTAGGGACCAGTACGGAGCAGTATGGACCGGTACGGACCAGTGTGGACCAGTATGGACCAATATGGACCAGTATGGGCCAGTACGGACCAGTACGGACCAGTGCGGACCAGTATGGACCAGTGCAGAGCAGAACAGACCAGTATGGACCAGAACGGACCAGGACGGACCAGTATGGACCGGTACGGACCAGTACGGACCAGTACGGACCAGTATGGACCAGTGCGGACCAGTATGGACCAGTGCGGACCAGAACGGACCAGTATGGACCAGTATGGACCAGCACGGAACACTATGGACCAGTACGGACCAGAATGGACCAGTACGGACCACTATGGACCAGTACGGACCAGAACGGACCAGTACGGTCCAGTACGGACTACTAGTGACCAGTACGGACCACTAGGGGGCAGTACGGACCAGTATGGACCAGTATGGACGAGTGCGGACCAGTACGGACCAGTATGGACAAGGGCAGACCAGTACGGACCAGTACGGACCAGTATGGACCGGTATGGACCGGTACGGACCAGTACGGACCAGTATGGACCAGTATGGACCAGTGCGGACCAGTACGGACCAGTATGGAAAAGGGCAGACCAGAAGGGACCAGTACGGACCACTATGGACCAGTACGGACCAGAACGGACGAGTACGGACCAGTACGGAATACTAGGGACCAGTACGGACCACAAGGGGGCAGTACGGAGCAGAATGTACCAGTACGGACCAGGACGGACCAATATGGACCAGTGAGGACCAGTGCGGACCAGAACCGACCAGTACGGACTAGTACGGACCACTATGGAACAGAACGTACCAGAACGGACCAGTACGGACTGGTAGGGACCAGTACGGACCGGTAGGGACCAGTACGGAACACTATGGACCAGTACGGACAAGAACGGACCAGTACGGACCAGTATGGACCAGTACAGATCAGAACGGACCAGTACGGACCACTATGGAACAGTACGGACCAGTACGGACCGGTATGGACCAGTGCGGACCAGAACAGACCAGTACGGACCAGTATGGACCAGCACGGAACACTATGGACCAGTACGGACCAGAATGGACCAGTAACGGGCCACTATGGGCCAGTACGGAGCAGAACGGACCAGCACGGTCCAGTATGGACTACTAGTGACCAGTACGGACCACTAGGGGGCAGTACGGAGCACTATGGACCAGTATGGACGAGTGCGGACCAGTACGGACCAGTATGGACAAGGGCAGACGAGTACGGACCAGTACGGACCGGTATGGACCGGTATGGACCGGTACGGACCAGTACGGACCAGTATGGACCAGTATGGACCAGTGCGGACCAGTACGGACCAGTATGGACAAGGGCAGACCAGAAGGGACCAGTACGGACCAGTATGGACCGGTATGGACCAGTACGGACCAGTACGGACCAGTATGGGCCAGTACGGACCAGTACGGACCATTGCGGACCAGTATGGACCAGTGCAGACCAGAACGGACCTGTATGGACCAGAACAGACCGGGACGGACCAGAACGGACCAGTACGGACCAGCACGGAACACTATGGACCAGTACGGACTAGAATAGACCAGTACGGACCACTACGGACCAGTACGGACCAGAACGGACCAGTACGGACCAGTACGGAATACTAGGGACCAGTACGGACCACAAGGGGGCAGTACGGAGCAGTATGGACCAGTACGGACCAGGACGGACCAATATGGACCAGTGAGGACCTGTGCGGACCAGAACCGACCAGTACGGACTAGTACGGACCACTATGGAACAGAACGTACCAGAACGGACCAGTACGGACTGGTAGGGACCAGTACGGACCGGTAGGGACCAGTACGGAACACTATGGACCAGTACGGACAAGAAAGGACCAGTACGGAGCAGTATGGACCAGTACAGATCAGAACGGACCAGTACGGACCACTATGGAACAGTACGGACCAGTACGGACCGGTATGGACCAGTACGGACCGGTACGGACCAGTATGGGTCAGTACGGACCAGTATGGGCCAGTACGGACCAGTACGGACCATTGCGGACCAGTATGGACCAGTGCGGACCAGAACGGACCTGTATGGACCAGAACAGACCAGGACGGACCAGTACGGACCAGTACGGACCAGAACGGACCAATAGGGACCAGTACAGACCAGTACGGACCACTACAGAGCAGTATGGACCAGAACGGACCAGTACGGACCAGTATGGACCAGTACGGACCAGTATGGACCAGTGCGGAGCAGAACGGACCAGTACGGACCAGTATGGACCAGTACGGACCAGTATGGACCAGTGCGGAGCAGAACGGACCAGTATGGACCAGTATGGACCAGTATGGATCAGTAGGGACCAATACGGACCAGGACGGACCAGTACGGACCAGTATGGACCAGTACGGACCACTATGGACCAGTACGGACCGGTATGGACCAGTACGGACCAGTACGGACCAGTATGGACCAGTGCGGACCAGAACGGACCAGTATGGACTAGTATGGACCAGTATGGATCGGTAGGGACCAATACGGACCAGGACGGACCAATACGGACCAGGACGGACCAGTACGGACCAGTGCGGACCAGTGCGGACCAGAACGGACCAGTACGGACTAGTACGGACCACTATGGAACAGAACGTACCAGTATGGACCAGTGCGGACCAGAACGGACCAGTATGGACCAGTATGGACCAGCACGGAACACGATGGACCAGTACGGACCAGAACGGACCAGTACGGAACAGTATGGACCAGAACGGACCAGTACGGACAAGTATGGACCATTGCGGACCAGAACAGACCAGTACGGACCAGTACGGACCAGTATGGACCATTGCGGACCAGTATGGACCAGTGCGGACCAGTGCGGAACAGAACGGACAAGTACGGACTAGTACGGACCACTATGGAACAGAACGTACCAGTATGGAGCAGTGCGGACCAGAACAGACCAGTATGGACCAGTATGGACCAGCACGGAATACGATGGACCAGTACGGACCAGAATGGACCAGTACGGACCAGTATGGACCAGTGCGGGCCACAACGGACCTATATGGACCAGTACAGACCAGGATGGACTAGTACGGACCAATATGGAACAGAACGTACCAGAACGGAGCAGTATGGGCCAGTACGGACCAGTACGGACCAGTAGGGACCAGTACGGACCAGTATGGACCAGTAGGGACCAGTATGGACCAGTACCGAACAATATGGACCAGTACGGACCAGTATGGACCAGTGCGGACCAGAACGGACCAGTATGGACCAGTATGGACCAGTAGGGACCAATATGGACCAGTACGGACTAGTATGGACCAGTACGGACCAGAACGGACCAGTGCGGACCAGTATGGACCAGTACGGACCAGTATGGATTAGAGCGGACCAGTACGGACCAGTACGGACCAGTATGGACAAGGGCAGACCAGAACGGACCAGTACGGACCAGTACGGACCACTACAGACCAGTATGGACCAGAACGGAGCAGAACGGACCAGTACGGACCAGTACGGACTACTAGTGACCAGTATGGACAACTAGGGGGCAGTACGGAGCAGTATGGACCAGTATGGACCAGTGCGGACCAGTACGGACCAGTATGGAAAAGGGCAGACCAGAACGGACTAGTACGGACCAGTATGGACCGATATGGACCTGTACGGACCAGCACGGAATACGATGGACCAGTGCGGACCAGTATGGACCAGTACGGACCAGTATGGACCATTGCGGACCAGTACGGACCAGTACGGACCAGTATGGAGTAGAGCGGACCAGTACGGACCAGTACGGACCAGTATGGACAATGCGGACCAGTACGAACCAGTATGGACCATTGCGGACCAGTACGGACCAGTACGGACCAGTATGGAGTAGAGCGGACCAGTACGGACCAGTACGGACCAGTATGGACAAGTGCGGACCAGTACGAACCAGTATGGACCAGTGCGGACTGGAACGGACCAGTACGGACCAGTACGGAATTCTAGTGACCAGTATGGACCACTAGGGGGCAGTACGGAGCAGTATGGACCAGTATGGACCAGTGCGGACCAGTACGGACCAGTATGGACAAGGGCAGACCAGGACGGACCAGTACGGACCAGTATGGACCGGTATGGACCTGTACGGACCAGTACGGACCAGTATGGACCGGTATGGACCAGTACGGACCAGTACGGACCAGTGCGGACCAGTATGGACCAGTGCAGACCAGAACGGACCAGTATGGACCAGAACGGACCAGTACGGACCAGTCGTGACCGGTACGGACGAGTACGGACCAGAACGGACCAATAGAGACCACTACGGACCAGTACGAACCAGTACGGAAAAGTATGAACCAGTACGGACCAGTACGGACCCATACGGACCAGTACGGACCAGTATGGACCAGTGCGGACCAGAACAGACCAGTACGGACCAGTACGGACCAGTATGGACCAGTGCGGACCAGTATGGACCAGTACGGACCAGTATGGACCAGTACGGGCCAGTATGGACCAGTATGGACCAGTACAGACCAGAACGGACCAATACGGAACACTACGGACCAGTACGGACCAGTGCGGACCAGAACAGACCAGTACGGACCAGAACGGACCAGTACGGACCAGTATGGACCAGTGCGGACCAGAACAGACCAATACGGACCAGAACGGACAAGTATGAACCAGAACGGACCAGTATGGACCAGTGCGGACCAGTGCGGAACAGAACGGACCAGAACGGACCAGTACGGACCAGTACGGAATACTAGGGACCAGTACGGACCACAAGGGGGCAGTACGGAGCAGTATGGACCAGTACGGACCAGGACGGACCAGTATGGACCAGTGAGGACCAGTGCGGACCAGAACCGACCAGTACGGACTAGTACGGACCACTATGGAACAGAACGTACCAGAACGGACCAGTACGGACCATTATGGACCAGTACGGATCAGAACGGACCAGTACGGACCACTATGAAACAGTACGGACCAGAACGGACCAGTATGGACCAGTATGGACCAGTACGGAACAGTATGGACCAGTATGGACCAGTATGGACCAGTACGGACCAGTATGGAGCAGTACGGAACAGTATGGACCAGTACGGACAAGAACGGACCAGTACGGGCCAGTATGGGCCAGTACAGATCAGAACGGACCAGTACGGACCACTATGGAACAGTACGGACCATATCGGACCAGTATGGACCAGTGCGGACCAGAACAGACCAGTACGGACCAGTACGGAGCAGTATGGACCAGTGCGGACCAGTATGGACCAGTGCGGACCAGTGCGGAACAGAACGGACAAGTACGGACTAGTACGGACCACTATGGAACAGAACGTACCAGTCTGGACCAGTGCGGACCAGAACGGACCAGTATGGACCAGTATGGACCAGCACGGAACACAATGGACCAGTACGGACCAGAATGGACCAGTACGGACCACTATGGACCAGAACGGACCAGAACGGACCAGTACGGTCCAGTACGGACTACTAGTGACCAGTACGGACCACTAGGGGGCAGTACGGACCAGTATGGACCAGTATGGACGAGTGCGGACCAGTACGGACCAGTATGGACAAGGGCAGACCAGTACGGACTAGTACGGACCAGTATGGACCGGTATGGACCGGTACGGACCAGTACGGACCAGTATGGACCAGTATGGACCAGTGCGGACCAGTACGGACCAGTATGGACAAGGGCAGACCAGAAGGGACCAGTACGGACCAGTATGGACCGGTATGGACCAGTACGGACCAGTAAGGACCAGTATGGGCCAGTACGGACCAGTACGGACCATTGCGGACCAGTATGGACCAGTGCAGACCAGAACGGACCTGTATGGACCAGAACAGACCGGGACGGACCAGTACGGACCAGTACGGACCAGAACGGACCAATAGGGACCAGTACGGACCAGTACGGACCAGTACGGACCAGTATGGACCAGTATGGACCACTACGGACCAGTATGGACCACTACGGACCAGTACGGACCAGAACGGACCAGTACGGACCAGTATGGACCAGTATGGACCAGTGCGGACCAGTATGGACCAGTATGGACAAGGGCAGACCAGAACGGACCAGTACGGACCAGCACGGAACACTATGGACCAGTACGGACCAGAACGGATGAGTACGGACCAGTACGGAATACTAGGGACCAGTACGGACCACAAGGGGGCAGTACGGAGCAGTATGGACCAGTACGGACCAGGACGGACCAATATGGACCAGTGAGGACCAGTGCGGACCAGAACCGACCAGTACGGACTAGTACGGACCACTATGGAACAGAACGTACCAGAACGGACCAGTACGGACTGGTAGGGACCAGTACGGACCGGTAGGGACCAGTACGGAACACTATGGACCAGTACGGACAAGAACGGACCAGTACGGACCAGTATGGACCAGTACAGATCAGAACGGACCAGTACGGACCACTATGGAACAGTACGGACCAGTACGGACCGGTATGGACCAGTGCGGACCTGAACAGACCAGTACGGACCAGTACGGACCAGTATGGACCAGCACGGAACACTATGGACCAGTACGGAGCAGAACGGACCAGTACGGTCCAGTACGGACTACTAGTGACCAGTACGGACCACTAGGGGGCAGTACGGAGCACTATGGACCAGTATGGACGAGTGCGGACCAGTACGGACCAGTATGGACAAGGGCAGACCAGTACGGACCTGTACGGACCAGTATGGACCGGTATGGACCGGTACGGACCAGTACGGACCAGTATGGACCAGTATGGACCAGTGCGGACCAGAACGGACCAGTACGGACAAGGGCAGACCAGAAGGGACCAGTACGGACCAGTATGGACCAGTACGGACCAGTACGGACCATTGCGGACCAGTATGGACCAGTGCAGACCAGAACGGACCTGTATGGACCAGAACAGACCGGGACGGACCAGTACGGACCAGTATGGACCAGAACGGACAAATAGGGACCAGTACGTACCAGTACGGACCAGTACGGACCAGTACGGACCAGTATGGACCAGTACGGACCAGTATGGACCAGTATGGACCAGTATGGACCAGTATGGACCAGTGCGGACCAGTACGGACCAGTATGGACGAGTGCGGACCAGTACGGACCAGTATGGACAAGGGCAGACCAGAACGGACCAGTACGGACCAGTATGGACCGGTATGGACCTGTACGGACCAGTACGGACCAGTATGGACCAGTATGGACCAGTGCGGACCAGTACGGACCAGTATGGACAAGGGCAGACCAGAACGGAGCAGTACGGACCAGTATGGACCGGTATGGACCAGTACGGACCAGTACGGACCGGTAGGGACCAGTACGGAGCAGTATGGACCGGTATGGACCAGTGTGGACCAGTATGGACCAATATGGACCAGTATGGGCCAGTACGGACCAGTACGGACCAGTGCGGACCAGTCTGGACCAGTGCAGACCACAACGGACCAGTATGGACCAGAACGGACCAGGACGGACCAGTACGGACCGGTACGGACCAGTACGGACCAGTACGGACCAATAGGGACTACTACGGACCAGTACGGACCAGTACGGACAAGTATGGACTAGTATGGACCAGTAAGGACCAGTATGGACCAGTACGGACCAGTATGGACCAGTGCGGACCAGAACGGACCACTATGGACCAGTATGGACCAGTATGGATCAGTAGCGACCAGTACGGACCAGAACGGACCAGTACGGACCAGTATGGACCAGTATGGACCAGTACGGACCAGTATGGACCAGTATGGACCAGTACGGACCAGAACGGACCAATAGGGAACTCTACGGACCAGTACGGACCAGAACTGACCACTACAGACCAGTATGGACCAGAACGGAATAGTACGGACCAGTATGGACCATTGCGGACCAGAACAGACCAGTACGGACCAGTATGGACCAGTATGGACCAGTGCGGACCAGTATGGACCAGTACGGACCAGTGCGGAACAGAACGGACAAGCACGGACTAGTACAGACAACTATGGAACAGAACGTACCAGTATGGACCAGTGCGGACCAGTACGGACCAGTATGGACCAGTATGGACCAGTACGGACCAGTATGGACCAGTATGGACCAGTACGGACCAGAACGGACCAATAGGGAACACTACGGACCAGTACGGACCAGTGCGGACCAGTATGGACCAGTGCGGACCAGAACGGACCAGTATGGACCAGTGCGGACCAGTATGGACCAGTGCGGACCAGTATGGATCAGTATGGACCAGAATGGACCAGTACGGACCAGTACGGACCACTATGGACCAATACGGACCACTATGGACCAGTACAGACCAGTACGGACCAGTATGGACCAGTACGGACCAGTATGGACCAGTGCGGACCAGAACGGACCAGTACGGAGCAGTATGGACCAGTATGGACCAGTGCGGACCACTATGGACCAGGACGGACCAATACGGACCAGGACGTACCAGTACGGACCAGTGCGGACCAGTGCGGACCAGAACGGACAAGTACGGACTAGTACGGACCACTATGGAACAGAACGTACCAGTATGGACCAGTGCGGACCAGAACGGACCAGTATGGACCAGTATGGACCAGCACGGAACACGATGGACCAGTACGGACCAAAACGGACCAGTACGGAACAGTATGGACCAGAACGGACCAGTACGGACAAGTATGGACCATTGCGGACCAGAACAGACCAGTACGGACCAGTACGGACCAGTATGGACCATTGCGGACCAGTATGGACCAGTGCGGACCAGTGCGGAACAGAACGGACAAGTACGGACTAGTACGGACCACTATGGAACAGAACGTACCAGTATGGACCAGTGCGGATCAGAACAGACCAGTATGGACCAGTATGGACCAGCACGGAACACGATGGACCAGTACGGACCAGAACGGACCAGTACGGACCAGTATGGAGCAGTACAGATCAGAACGGACCAGTACGGACCACTATGGAACAGTACGGACCAGTATGGACCAGTGCGGACCAGTACGGACCAGTATGGACCAGTGCGGACTGGAACGGACCATTGTGGACCAGTACGGACCAGTATGGACCAGTACGGACCAGTATGGACCAGAGCGGACCAGTACGGACCAGTAGGGACAGTACGGACCGCTATGGACCAGTACGGACCAGAACGGACCAGTACGGGCCACTATGGACCAGTACGGAGCAGAACGGACCAGTACGGACCAGTACGGACTACTAGTGACCAGTATGGACCACTAGGGGGCAGTACGGAGCAGTATGGACCAGTACGGACCAGTGCGGACCAGTACGGACCAGTATGGACAAGGGCAGACCAGAACGGACCAGTACGGACCAGTATGGACCGGTATGGACCTGTACGGACCTGTACGGACCAGTATGGACCAGTATGGACCAGTGCGGACCAGTACGGACCAGTATGGACAAGGGCAGACCAGAACGGAGCAGTACGGACCAGTATGGACATGTATGGACCAGTACGGACCAGTACGGACCGGTAGGGACCAGTACGGAGCAGTATGGACCGGTACGGACCAGTGTGGACCAGTATGGACCAATATGGACCAGTATGGGCCAGTACGGACCAGTACGGACCAGTGCGGACCAGTATGGACCAGTGCAGAGCAGAACAGACCAGTATGGACCAGAACGGACCAGGACGGACCAGTATGGACCGGTACGGACCAGTACGGACCAGTACGGACCAGTATGGACCAGTGCGGACCAGTATGGACCAGTGCGGACCAGAACGGACCAGTACGGACCAGTATGGACCAGCACGGAACACTATGGACCAGTACGGACCAGAATGGACCAGTACGGACCACTATGGACCAGTACGGAGCAGAACGGACCAGTACGGTCCAGTACGGACTACTAGTGACCAGTACGGACCACTAGGGGGCAGTACGGACCAGTATGGACCAGTATGGACGAGTGCGGACCAGTACGGACCAGTATGGACAAGGGCAGACCAGTACGGACCAGTACGGACCAGTATGGACCGGTATGGACCGGTACGGACCAGTACGGACCAGTATGGACCAGTATGGACCAGTGCGGACCAGTACGGACCAGTATGGAAAAGGGCAGACCAGAAGGGACCAGTACGGACCAGTATGGACCGGTATGGACCAGTACGGACCAGTACGGACCAGTATGGGCCAGTACGGACCAGTACGGACCATTGCGGACCAGTATGGACCAGTGCGGACCAGAACGGACCTGTATGGACCAGAACAGACCGGGACGGACCAGTACGGACCAGTACGGACCAGAACGGACCAATAGGGACCACTACGGACCAGTACGGACCAGTACAGACCAGTATGGACCAGTATGGACCAGTACGGACCAGTATGGACCAGTACGGACCAGTATGGACCAGTGCGGACCAGTATGGACCAGTATGGACCAGTATGGACCAGTGCGGGCCAGTATGGACCAGTATGGACAAGGGCAGACCAGAACGGACCAGTACGGACCAGCACGGAACACTATGGACCAGTACGGACCAGAATAGACCAGTACGGACCACTATGGACCAGTACAAACCAGAACGGACGAGTACGGACCAGTACGGAATACTAGGGACCAGTACGGACCACTAGGGGGCAGTACGGAGCACTATGGACCAGTATAGACGAGTGCGGACCAGTACGGACCAGTATGGACAAGGGCAGACCAGTACGGACCAGTACGGACCAGTATGGACCGGTATGGACCGGTACGGACCAGTACGGACCAGTATGGACCAGTATGGACCAGTGCGGACCAGTACGGACCAGTACGGACAAGGGCAGACCAGAAAGGACCAGTACGGAGCAGTATGGACCGGTATGGACCAGTACGGACCAGTACGGACCAGTATGGGCCAGTACGGACCAGTACGGACCATTGCGGACCAGTATGGACCAGTGCAGACCAGAACGGACCTGTATGGACCAGAACAGACCGGGACGGACCAGTACGGACCAGTATGGACCAGAACGGACCAATAGGGACCACTACGGACCAGTGCGGACCAGTATGGACCAGTACGGACCAGTATGGACCAGTATGGACCAGTATGGACCAGTGCGGACCAGTATGGACCAGTATGGACAAGGGCAGACCAGAACGGACCAGTACGGACCAGCACGGAACACTATGGACCAGTACGGAGCAGAATAGACCAGTACGGACCACTACGGACCAGTACGGACCAGAACGGACCAGTACGGACCAGTATGGACCAGTGCGGACCAGTACGGACCAGTATGGACAAGGGCAGACCAGAAGGGACCAGTACGGACCAGTATGGACCGGTATGGACCAGTATGGACCGGTATGGACCAGTACGGACCAGTACGGACCAGTATGGGCCAGTACGGACCAGTACGGACCATTGCGGACCAGTATGGACCAGTGCAGACCAGAACGGACCTGTATGGACCAGAACAGACCGGGACGGACCAGAACGGACCAGTACGGACCAGCACGGAACACTATGGACCAGTACGGACCAGAATAGACCAGTACGGACCACTACGGACCAGTACGGACCAGAACGGACCAGTACGGACCAGTACGGAATACTAGGGACCAGTACGGACCACAAGGGGGCAGTACGGAGCAGTATGGACCAGTACGGACCAGGACGGACCAATATGGACCAGTGAGGACCAGTGCGGACCAGAACCGACCAGTACGGACTAGTACGGACCACTATGGAACAGAACGTACCAGAACGGGCCAGTACGGACTGGTAGGGACCAGTACGGACCGGTAGGGACCAGTACGGAACACTATGGACCAGTACGGACAAGAACGGACCAGTACGGACCAGTATGGACCAGTACAGATCAGAACGGACCAGTACGGAACACTATGGAACAGTACGGACCAGTACGGACTGGTATGGACCAGTACGGACCGGTACGGACCAGTATGGGTCAGTACGGACCAGTATGGGCCAGTACGGACCAGTACGGACCATTGCGGACCAGTATGGACCAGTGCGGACCAGAACGGACCTCTATGGACCAGAACAGACCAGGACGGACCAGTACGGACCAGTACGGACCAGAACGGACCAATAGGGACCAGTACAGACCAGTACGGACCACTACAGAGCAGTATGGACCAGAACGGACCAGTACGGACCAGTATGGACCAGTACGGACCAGTATGGACCAGTGCGGAGCAGAACGGACCAGTACGGACCAGTATGGACCAGTACGGACCAGTATGGACCAGTGCGGAGCAGAACGGACCAGAATGGACCAGTATGGACCAGTATGGATCAGTAGGGACCAATACGGACCAGGACGGACCAGTACGGACCAGTATGGACCAGTACGGACCACTATGGACCAGTACGGACCGGTATGGACCAGTACGGACCAGTATGGACCAGTGCGGACCAGAACGGACCAGTATGGACTAGTATGGACCAGTATGGATCAATAGGGACCAATACAGACCAGGACGGACCAATACGGGCCAGGACGGACCAGTACGGACCAGTGCGGACCAGTGCGGACCAGAACGGACCAGTACGGACTAGTACGGACCACTATGGAACAGAACGTACCAGTATGGACCAGTGCGGACCAGAACGGACCAGTATGGACCAGTATGGACCAGCACGGAACACGATGCACCAGTACGGACCAGAACGGACCAGTACGGAACAGTATGGACCAGAACGGACCAGTACGGACAAGTATGGACCATTGCGGACCAGAACAGACCAGTACGGACCAGTACGGAGCAGTATGGACCATTGCGGACCAGTATGGACCAGTGCGGACCAGTGCGGAACAGAACGGACAAGTACGGACTAGTACGGACCACTATGGAACAGAACGTACCAGTATGGAGCAGTGCGGACCAGAACAGACCAGTATGGACCAGTATGGACCAGCACGGAATACGATGGACCAGTACGGACCAGAATGGACCAGTACGGACCAGTATGGACCAGTGCGGGCCACAACGGACCTATATGGACCAGTACAGACCAGGATGGACCAGTACGGACCAATATGGAACAGAACGTACCAGAACGGAGCAGTATGGGCCAGTACGGACCAGTACGGACCAGTAGGGACCAGTACGGACCAGTATGGACCAGAGCGGACCAGTACGGACCAGTAGCAACAGTACGGACCGCTATGGACCAGTAGGGACCAGTATGGACCAGTACCGAACAATATGGACCAGTACGGACCAGTATGGACCAGTGCGGACCAGAACGGAACAGTATGGACCAGTATGGACCAGTAGGGACCAATATGGACCAGTACGGACTAGTATGGACCAGTACGGACCAGAACGGACCAGTGCGGACCAGTATGGACCAGTACGGACCAGTATGGATTAGAGCGGACCAGTACGGACCAGTACGGACCAGTATGGACAAGGGCAGAACAGAACGGACCAGTACGGACCAGTACGGACCACTACAGACCAGTATGGACCAGAACGGAGCAGAACGGACCAGTACGGACCAGTACGGACTACTAGTGACCAGTATGGACCACTAGGGGGCAGTACGGAGCAGTATGGACCAGTATGGACGAGTGCGGACCAGTACGGACCAGTATGGACAAGGGCAGACCAGAACGGACTAGTACGGACCAGTATGGACCGGTATGGACCTGTACGGACCAGTACGGACCAGTATGGACCAGTATGGACCAGTGCGGACCAGTACGGACCAGTATGGACAAGGGCAGACCAGAACGGACCAGTACGGACCAGTACGGACCACTACAGACCAGTATGGACCAGAACGGACCAGTACGGACCAGTATGGACCAGTGCGGACCAGAACAGACCAGTACGGACCGGAACGTACCAGTATGGACCAGTACGGACCAATATGGACCATTGCGGACCAGAACGGACCAGTACGGACCAGTATGGAGTAGAGCGGACCAGTACGGACCAGTACGGACCAGTATGGACAAGTGCGGACCAGTACGAACCAGTATGGACCATTGCGGACCAGTACGGACCAGTACGGACCAGTATGGAGTAGAGTGGACCAGTACGGACCAGTACGGACCAGTATGGACAAGTGCGGACCAGTACGAAACAGTATGGACGAGTGCGGACTGGAACGGACCAGAACGGACCAGTACGGAATTCTAGTGACCAGTATGGACCACTAGGGGGCAGTACGGAGCAGTATGGACCAGTATGGACCAGTGCGGACCAGTGCGGACCAGTATGGACAAGGGCAGACCAGGACGGACCAGTACGGACCGGTATGGACCGGTATGGACCTGTACGGACCAGTACGGACCAGTATGGACCAGTATGGGCCAGTACGGACCAGTACGGACCAGTGCGGACCAGTATGGACCAGTGCAGACCAGAACGGACCAGTATGGACCAGAACGGACCAGTACGGACCAGTCGTGACCGGTACGGACGAGTACGGACCAGAACGGACCAATAGGGACCACTACGGACCAGTACGAACCAGTACGGACAAGTATGGACCAGTACGGACCAGTACGGACCCGTACGGACCAGTACGGACCAGTATGGACCAGTGCGGACCAGAACAGAGCAGTACGGACCAGTACGGACCAGTATGGACCAGTGCGGACCAGTATGGACCAGTACGGACCAGTATGGACCAGTACGGGCCAGTATGGACCAGTATGGACCAGTGCTGACCAGAACGGACCAATACGGAACACTACGGACCAGTACGGACCAGTGCGGACCAGAACAGACCAGTACGGACCAGAATGGACCAGTACGGACCAGTATGGACCAGTGCGGACCAGAACAGACCAATACGGACCAGAACGGACAAGTATGAACCAGAACGGACCAGTATGGACCAGTGCGGACCAGTGCGGAACAGAACGGACCAGAACGGACCAGTACGGACCAGTACGGAATACTAGGGACCAGTACGGACCACAAGGGGGCAGTACGGAGCAGTATGGACCAGTACGGACCAGGACGGACCAGTATGGACCAGTGAGGACCAGTGCGGACCAGAACCGACCAGTACGGACTAGTACGGACCACTATGGAACAGAACGTACCAGAACGGACCAGTACGGACCATTATGGACCAGTACGGATCAGAACGGACCAGTACGGACCACTATGAAACAGTACGGACCAGAACGGACCAGTATGGACCAGTATGGACCAGTACGGAACAGTATGGACCAGTATGGACCAGTATGGACCAGTACGGACCAGTATGGAGCAGTACGGAACAGTATGGACCAGTACGGACAAGAACGGACCAGTACGGGCCAGTATGGACCAGTACAGATCAGAACGGACCAGTACGGACCACTATGGAACAGTACGGACCAGATCGGACCAGTATGGACCAGTGCGGACCAGAACAGACCAGTACGGACCAGTACGGACCAGTATGGACCAGTGCGGACCAGTATGGACCAGTGCGGACCAGTGCGGAACAGAACGGACAAGTACGGACTAGTACGGACCACTATGGAACAGAACGTACCAGTCTGGACCAGTGCGGACCAGAACGGACCAGTATGGACCAGTATGGACCAGCACGGAACACTATGGACCAGTACGGACCAGAATGGACCAGTACGGACCAGTATGGACCAGTACGGAGCAGAACGGACCAGTACGGTCCAGTACGGACTACTAGTGACCAGTACGGACCACTAGGGGGCAGTACGGACCAGTATGGACCAGTATGGACGAGTGCGGACCAGTACGGACCAGTATGGACAAGGGCAGACCAGTACGGACCAGTACGGACCAGTATGGACCGGTATGGACCGGTACGGACCAGTACGGACCAGTATGGACCAGTATGGACCAGTGCGGACCAGTACGGACCAGTATGGACAAGGGCAGACCAGAAGGGACCAGTACGGACCAGTATGGACCGGTATGGACCAGTACGGACCAGTAAGGACCAGTATGGGCCAGTACGGACCAGTACGGACCATTGCGGACCAGTATGGACCAGTGCAGACCAGAACGGACCTGTATGGACCAGAACAGACCGGGACGGACCAGTACGGACCAGTACGGACCAGAACGGACCAATAGGGACCAGTACGGACCAGTACGGACCAGTACGGACCAGTATGGACCAGTATGGACCAGTACGGACCAGTATGGACCACTACGGACCAGTACGGACCAGAACGGACCAGTACGGACCAGTATGGACCAGTATGGACCAGTGCGGACCAGTATGGACCAGTATGGACAAGGGCAGACCAGAACGGACCAGTACGGACCAGCACGGAACACTATGGACCAGTACGGACCAGAACGGATGAGTACGGACCAGTACGGAATACTAGGGACCAGTACGGACCACAAGGGGGCAGTACGGAGCAGTATGGACCAGTACGGACCAGGACGGACCAATATGGACCAGTGAGGACCAGTGCGGACCAGAACCGACCAGTACGGACTAGTACGGACCACTATGGAACAGAACGTACCAGAACGGACCAGTACGGACTGGTAGGGACCAGTACGGACCGGTAGGGACCAGTACGGAACACTATGGACCAGTACGGACAAGAACGGACCAGTACGGACCAGTATGGACCAGTACAGATCAGAACGGACCAGTACGGACCACTATGGAACAGTACGGACCAGTACGGACCGGTTTGGACCAGTGCGGACCTGAACAGACCAGTACGGACCAGTACGGACCAGTATGGACCATGCGGACCAGTATGGACCAGTACGGAGCAGAACGGACCAGTACGGTCCAGTACGGACTACTAGTGACCAGTACAGACCACTAGGGGGCAGTACGGAGCACTATGGACCAGTATGGACGAGTGCGGACCAGTACGGACCAGTATGGACAAGGGCAGACCAGTACGGACCAGTACGGACCAGTATGGACCGGTATGGACCGGTACGGACCAGTACGGACCAGTATGGACCAGTATGGACCAGTGCGGACCAGAACGGACCAGTACGGACAAGGGCAGACCAGAAGGGACCAGTACGGACCAGTATGGACCAGTACGGACCAGTACGGACCATTGCGGACCAGTATGGACCAGTGCAGACCAGAACGGACCTGTATGGACCAGAACAGACCGGGACGGACCAGTACGGACCAGTATGGGCCAGAACGGACCAATAGGGACCACTACGGACCAGTACGGACCAGTACAGACCAGTACGGACCAGTATGGACCAGTACGGACCAGTATGGACCAGTACGGACCAGTATGGACCAGTATGGACCAGTATGGACCAGTATGGACCAGTATGGACCAGTGCGGACCAGTACGGACCAGTATGGACGAGTGCGGACTAGTACGGACCAGTATGGACAAGGGCAGACCAGAACGGACCAGTACGGACCAGTATGGACCGGTATGGACCTGTACGGACTAGTACGGACCAGTATGGACCAGTATGGACCAGTGCGGACCAGTACGGACCAGTATGGACAAGGGCAGACCAGAACGGAGCAGTACGGAGCAGTATGGACCGGTATGGACCAGTACGGACCAGTACGGACCGGTAGGGACCAGTACGGAGCAGTATGGACCGGTATGGACCAGTGTGGACCAGTATGGACCAATATGGACCAGTATGGGCCAGTACGGACCAGTACGGACCAGTGCGGACCAGTCTGGACCAGTGCAGACCACAACAGACCAGTATGGACCAGAACGGACCAGGACGGACCAGTACGGACCGGTACGGACCAGTACGGACCAGTACGGACCAATAGGGACTACTACGGACCAGTACGGACCAGTACGGACAAGTATGGACTAGTATGGACCAGTACGGAGCAGTATGGACCAGTACGGACCAGTATGGACCAGTGCGGACCAGAACGGACCACTATGGACCAGTATGGACCAGTACGGACCAGTGCGGACCAGTATGGACCAGTGCAGACCAGAACGGACCAGTATGGACCAGAACGGACCAGTACGGACCAGTCGTGACCGGTACGGACGAGTACGGACCAGAACGGACCAATAGGGACCACTACGGACCAGTACGAACCAGTACGGTCAAGTATGGACCAGTACGGACCAGTACGGACCCGTACGGACCAGTACGGACCAGTATGGACCAGTGCGGACCAGAACAGAGCAGTACGGACCAGTACGGACCAGTATGGACCAGTGCGGACCAGTATGGACCAGTACGGACCAGTATGGACCAGTACGGGCCAGTATGGACCAGTATGGACCAGTGCTGACCAGAACGGACCAATAC
Organism: Anomalospiza imberbis; assembly: GCF_031753505.1. Lineage (NCBI taxonomy): Eukaryota > Metazoa > Chordata > Aves > Passeriformes > Viduidae > Anomalospiza > Anomalospiza imberbis. The sequence continues at coordinate 62,392 of NW_027099899.1, forward strand.
GGAACACTACGGACCAGTACGGACCAGTGCGGACCAGAACAGACCAGTACGGACCAGAATGGACCAGTACGGACCAGTATGGACCAGTGCGGACCAGAACAGACCAATACGGACCAGAACGGACAAGTATGAACCAGAACGGACCAGTATGGACCAGTGCGGACCAGTGCGGAACAGAACGGACCAGAACGGACCAGTACGGACCAGTACGGAATACTAGGGACCAGTACGGACCACAAGGGGGCAGTACGGAGCAGTATGGACCAGTACGGACCAGGACGGACCAGTATGGACCAGTGAGGACCAGTGCGGACCAGAACCGACCAGTACGGACTAGTACGGACCACTATGGAACAGAACGTACCAGAACGGACCAGTACGGACCATTATGGACCAGTACGGATCAGAACGGACCAGTACGGACCACTATGAAACAGTACGGACCAGAACGGACCAGTATGGACCAGTATGGACCAGTACGGAACAGTATGGACCAGTATGGACCAGTATGGACCAGTACGGACCAGTATGGAGCAGTACGGAACAGTATGGACCAGTACGGACAAGAACGGACCAGTACGGGCCAGTATGGACCAGTACAGATCAGAACGGACCAGTACGGACCACTATGGAACAGTACGGACCAGATCGGACCAGTATGGACCAGTGCGGACCAGAACAGACCAGTACGGACCAGTACGGACCAGTATGGACCAGTGCGGACCAGTATGGACCAGTGCGGACCAGTGCGGAACAGAACGGACAAGTACGGACTAGTACGGACCACTATGGAACAGAACGTACCAGTCTGGACCAGTGCGGACCAGAACGGACCAGTATGGACCAGTATGGACCAGCACGGAACACTATGGACCAGTACGGACCAGAATGGACCAGTACGGACCAGTATGGACCAGTACGGAGCAGAACGGACCAGTACGGTCCAGTACGGACTACTAGTGACCAGTACGGACCACTAGGGGGCAGTACGGACCAGTATGGACCAGTATGGACGAGTGCGGACCAGTACGGACCAGTATGGACAAGGGCAGACCAGTACGGACCAGTACGGACCAGTATGGACCGGTATGGACCGGTACGGACCAGTACGGACCAGTATGGACCAGTATGGACCAGTGCGGACCAGTACGGACCAGTATGGACAAGGGCAGACCAGAAGGGACCAGTACGGACCAGTATGGACCGGTATGGACCAGTACGGACCAGTAAGGACCAGTATGGGCCAGTACGGACCAGTACGGACCATTGCGGACCAGTATGGACCAGTGCAGACCAGAACGGACCTGTATGGACCAGAACAGACCGGGACGGACCAGTACGGACCAGTACGGACCAGAACGGACCAATAGGGACCAGTACGGACCAGTACGGACCAGTACGGACCAGTATGGACCAGTATGGACCAGTACGGACCAGTATGGACCACTACGGACCAGTACGGACCAGAACGGACCAGTACGGACCAGTATGGACCAGTATGGACCAGTGCGGACCAGTATGGACCAGTATGGACAAGGGCAGACCAGAACGGACCAGTACGGACCAGCACGGAACACTATGGACCAGTACGGACCAGAACGGATGAGTACGGACCACTACGGAATACTAGGGACCAGTACGGACCACAAGGGGGCAGTACGGAGCAGTATGGACCAGTACGGACAAGAACGGACCAGTACGGACCAGTATGGACCAGTACAGATCAGAACGGACCAGTACGGACCACTATGGAACAGTACGGACCAGTACGGACCGGTTTGGACCAGTGCGGACCTGAACAGACCAGTACGGACCAGTACGGACCAGTATGGACCATGCGGACCAGTATGGACCAGTACGGAGCAGAACGGACCAGTACGGTCCAGTACGGACTACTAGTGACCAGTACAGACCACTAGGGGGCAGTACGGAGCACTATGGACCAGTATGGACGAGTGCGGACCAGTACGGACCAGTATGGACAAGGGCAGACCAGTACGGACCAGTACGGACCAGTATGGACCGGTATGGACCGGTACGGACCAGTACGGACCAGTATGGACCAGTATGGACCAGTGCGGACCAGAACGGACCAGTACGGACAAGGGCAGACCAGAAGGGACCAGTACGGACCAGTATGGACCAGTACGGACCAGTACGGACCATTGCGGACCAGTATGGACCAGTGCAGACCAGAACGGACCTGTATGGACCAGAACAGACCGGGACGGACCAGTACGGACCAGTATGGACCAGAACGGACCAATAAGGACCACTACGGACCAGTACGGACCAGTACAGACCAGTACGGACCAGTATGGACCAGTACGGACCAGTATGGACCAGTACGGACCAGTATGGACCAGTATGGACCAGTATGGACCAGTATGGACCAGTATGGACCAGTGCGGACCAGTACGGACCAGTATGGACGAGTGCGGACCAGTACGGACCAGTATGGACAAGGGCAGACCAGAACGGACCAGTACGGACCAGTATGGACCGGTATGGACCTGTACGGACCAGTACGGACCAGTATGGACCAGTATGGACCAGTGCGGACCAGTACGGACCAGTATGGACAAGGGCAGACCAGAACGGAGCAGTACGGAGCAGTATGGACCGGTATGGACCAGTACGGACCAGTACGGACCGGTAGGGACCAGTACGGAGCAGTATGGACCGGTATGGACCAGTGTGGACCAGTATGGACCAATATGGACCAGTATGGGCCAGTACGGACCGGTACGGACCAGTGCGGACCAGTCTGGACCAGTGCAGACCACAACAGACCAGTATGGACCAGAACGGACCAGGACGGACCAGTACGGACCGGTACGGACCAGTACGGACCAGTACGGACCAATAGGGACTACTACGGACCAGTACGGACCAGTACGGACAAGTATGGACTAGTATGGACCAGTACGGAGCAGTATGGACCAGTACGGACCAGTATGGACCAGTGCGGACCAGAACGGACCACTATGGACCAGTATGGACCAGTATGGATCAGTAGCGACCAGTACGGACCAGAACGGACCAGTACGGACCAGTATGGACCAGTATGGACCAGTACGGACCAGTATGGACCAGTATGGACCAGTACGGACCAGAACGGACCAATAGGGAACTCTACGGACCAGTACGGACCAGAACGGACCACTACAGACCAGTATGGACCAGAACGGACCTGTACGGACCAGTATGGACCAGTGCGGACCAGAACAGACCAGTACGGTCCAGTATGGACCAGTATGGACCAGTGCGGACCAGTATGGACCAGTACGGACCAGTGCGGAACAGAACGGACAAGCACGGACTAGTACAGACAACTATGGAACAGAACGTACCACAATGGACCAGTGCGGACCAGTACGGACCAGTATGGACCAGTATGGACCAGTACGGACCAGTATGGACCAGTATGGACCAGTACGGACCAGAACGGACCAATAGGGTACACTACGGCCCAGTACAGACCAGTGCGGATCAGAACAGACCAGTACGGACCAGAACGGACCAGTACGGACCAGTATGGACCAGTGCGGACCAGTATGGACCAGTGCGGACCAGAACGGACCAGTATGGACCAGTGCGGACCAGTATGGACCAGTGCGGACCAGTATGGATCAGTATGGACCAGAATGGACCAGTACGGACCAGTACGGACCACTATGGACCAATACGGACCACTATGGACCAGTACAGACCAGTACGGACCAGTATGGACCAGTACGGACCAGTATGGACCAGTGCGGACCAGAACGGACCAGTACGGACCAGTATGGACCAGTATGGACCAGTGCGGACCAATACGGACCAGGACGGACCAATACGGACCAGGACGTACCAGTACGGACCAGTGCGGACCAGTGCGGACCAGAACGGACAAGTACGGACTAGTACGGACCACTATGGAACAGAACGTACCAGTATGGACCAGTGCGGACCAGAACGGACCAGTATGGACCAGTATGGACCAGCACGGAACACGATGGACCAGTACGGACAAGTACAGACCAGTATGGACCAGTATGGACCAGTACGGACCAGAACGGACCAATAGGGAACACTACGGACCAGTACAGACCAGTGCGGATCAGAACAGACCAGTACGGACCAGAACGGACCAGTACGGACCAGTATGGACCAGTGCGGACCAGTATGGACCAGTGCGGACCAGAACGGACCAGTATGGACCAGTGCGGACCAGTATGGACCAGTATGGACCAGTACGGACCAGTATGGACCAGTATGGACCAGTACGGACCAGAACGGACCAATAGGGAACTCTACGGACCAGTACGGACCAGAACGGACCACTACAGACCAGTATGGACCAGAACGGACCTGTACGGACCAGTATGGACCAGTGCGGACCAGAACAGACCAGTACGGTCCAGTATGGACCAGTATGGACCAGTGCGGACCAGTATGGACCAGTACGGACCAGTGCGGAACAGAACGGACAAGCACGGACTAGTACAGACAACTATGGAACAGAACGTACCAGTATGGACCAGTGCGGACCAGTACGGACCAGTATGGACCAGTATGGACAAGTACGGACCAGTATGGACCAGTATGGACCAGTACGGACCAGAACGGACCAATAGGGAACACTACGGACCAGTACAGACCAGTGCGGATCAGAACAGACCAGTACTGACCAGAACGGACCAGTACGGACCAGTATGGACCAGTGCGGACCAGTATGGACCAGTGCGGACCAGAACGGACCAGTATGGACCAGTGCGGACCAGTATGGACCAGTGCGGACCAGTATGGATCAGTATGGACCAGAATGGACCAGTACGGACCAGTACGGACCACTATGGACCTATACGGACCACTATGGACCAGTACAGACCAGTACGGACCAGTATGGACCAGTACGGACCAGTATGGACCAGTGCGGACCAGAACGGACCAGTACGGACCAGTATGGACCAGTATGGACCAGTGCGGACCAATACGGACCAGGACGGACCAATACGGACCAGGACGTACCAGTACGGACCAGTGCGGACCAGTGCGGACCAGAACGGACAAGTACGGACTAGTACGGACCACTATGGAACAGAACGTACCAGTATGGACCAGTGCGGACCAGAACGGACCACTATGGACCAGTATGGACCAGCACGGAACACGATGGACCAGTACGGACAAGTACGGACCAGTATGGACCAGTATGGACCAGTACGGACCAGAACGGACCAATAGGGAACACTACGGACCAGTACAGACCAGTGCGGATCAGAACAGACCAGTACGGACCAGAACGGACCAGTACGGACCAGTATGGACCAGTGCGGACCAGTATGGACCAGTGCGGACCAGAACGGACCAGTATGGACCAGTGCGGACCAGTATGGACCAGTGCGGACCAGTATGGATCAGTATGGACCAGAATGGACCAGTACGGACCAGTACGGACCACTATGGACCAATACGGACCACTATGGACCAGTACGGACCAGTACGGACCACTATGGACCAATACGGACCAGTATGGACCAGTACAGACCAGTACGGACCAGTATGGACCAGTACGGACCAGTATGGACCAGTGCGGACCAGAACGGACCAGTACGGACCAGTATGGACCAGTATGGACCAGTGCGGACCAGGACGTACCAGTACGGACCAGTGCGGACCAGAGCGGACCAGAACGGACAAGTACGGACTAGTACGGACCACTATGGAACAGAACGTACCAGTATGGACCAGTGCGGACCAGAACGGACCAGTATGGACCAGTATGGACCAGCACGGAACACGATGGACCAGTACGGACCAGAACGGACCAGTACGGAACAGTATGGACCAGAACGGACCAGTACGGACAAGTATGGACCATTGCGGACCAGAACAGACCGGTACGGACCAGTACGGAGCAGTATGGACCATTGCGGACCAGTATGGACCAGTGCGGACCAGTGCGGAACAGAACGGACAAGTACGGACTAGTACGGACCACTATGGAACAGAACGTACCAGTATGGACCAGTGCGGACCAGAACAGACCAGTATGGACCAGTATGGACCAGCACGGAACACGATGGACCAGTACGGACCAGAACGGACCAGTACGGACCAGTATGGAGCAGTACAGATCAGAACTGACCAGTACGGACCACTATGGAACAGTACGGACCAGTATGGACCAGTGCGGACCAGTACGGACCAGTATGGACCAGTGCGGACTGGAACGGACCATTGTGGACCAGTACGGACCAGTATGGACCAGTACGGACCAGTATGGACCAGAGCGGACCAGTACGGACCAGTAGGGACAGTACGGACCGCTATGGACCAGTACGGACCAGAACGGACCAGTACGGGCCACTATGGACCAGTACGGAGCAGAACGGACCAGTACGGACCAGTACGGACTACTAGTGACCAGTATGGACCACTAGGGGGCAGTACGGAGCAGTATGGACCGGTATGGACCAGTGCGGACCAGTACGGACCAGTATGGACAAGGGCAGACCAGAACGGACCAGTACGGACCAGTATGGACCGGTATGGACCTGTACGGACCAGTACGGACCAGTATGGACCAGTATGGACCAGTGCGGACCAGTACGGACCAGTATGGACAAGGGCAGACCAGAACGGAGCAGTACGGACCAGTATGGACATGTATGGACCAGTACGGAGCAGTACGGACCGGTAGGGACCAGTACGGAGCAGTATGGACCGGTACGGACCAGTGTGGACCAGTATGGACCAATATGGACCAGTATGGGCCAGTACGGACCAGTACGGACCAATGCGGACCAGTATGGACCAGTGCAGAGCAGAACAGACCAGTATGGACCAGAACGGACCAGGACGGACCAGTATGGACCGGTACGGACCAGTACGGACCAGTACGGACCAGTATGGACCAGTGCGGACCAGTATGGACCAGTGCGGACCAGAACGGACCAGTATGGACCAGTATGGACCAGCACGGAACACTATGGACCAGTACGGACCAGAATGGACCAGTACGGACCACTATGGACCAGTACGGAGCAGAACGGACCAGTACGGTCCAGTACGGACTACTAGTGACCAGTACGGACCACTAGGGGGCAGTACGGACCAGTATGGACCAGTATGGACCAGTGCGGACCAGTACGGACCAGTATGGACAAGGGCAGACCAGTACGGACCAGTACGGACCAGTATGGACCGGTATGGACCGGTACGGACCAGTACGGACCAGTATGGACCAGTATGGACCAGTGCGGACCAGTACGGACCAGTATGGAAAAGGGCAGACCAGAAGGGACCAGTACGGACCAGTATGGACCGGTATGGACCAGTACGGACCAGTACGGACCAGTATGGGCCAGTACGGACCAGTACGGACCATTGCGGACCAGTATGGACCAGTGCGGACCAGAACGGACCTGTATGGACCAGAACAGACCGGGACGGACCAGTACGGACCAGTACGGACCAGAACGGACCAATAGGGACCACTACGGACCAGTACGGACCAGTACAGACCAGTATGGACCAGTATGGACCAGTACGGACCAGTATGGACCAGTACGGACCAGTATGGACCAGTGCGGACCAGTATGGACCAGTATGGACCAGTATGGACCAGTGCGGGCCAGTATGGACCAGTATGGACAAGGGCAGACCAGAACGGACCAGTACGGACCAGCACGGAACACTATGGACCAGTACGGACCAGAATAGACCAGTACGGACCACTATGGACCAGTACAAACCAGAACGGACGAGTACGGACCAGTACGGAATACTAGGGACCAGTACGGACCACAAGGGGGCAGTACGGAGCAGTATGGACCAGTACGGACCAGGACGGACCAATATGGACCAGTGAGGACCAGTGCGGACCAGAACCGACCAGTACGGACTAGTACGGACCACTATGGAACAGAACGTACCAGAACGGACCAGTACGGACTGGTAGGGACCAGTACGGACCGGTAGGGACCAGTACGGAACACTATGGACCAGTACGGACAAGAACGGACCAGTACGGACCAGTATGGACCAGTACAGATCAGAACGGACCAGTACGGACCACTATGGAACAGTACGGACCAGTACGGACCGGTATGGACCAGTGCGGACCAGAACAGACCAGTACGGACCAGTACGGAACAGTATGGAGCAGTACGGACCAGAATGGACCAGTACGGACCACTATGGACCAGTACGGAGCAGAACGGACCAGTACGGTCCAGTACGGACTACTAGTGACCAGTACGGACCACTAGGGGGCAGTACGGAGCACTAGGGGGCAGTACGGAGCACTATGGACCAGTATAGACGAGTGCGGACCAGTACGGACCAGTATGGACAAGGGCAGACCAGTACGGACCAGTACGGACCAGTATGGACCGGTATGGACCGGTACGGACCAGTACGGACCAGTATGGACCAGTATGGACCAGTGCGGACCAGTACGGACCAGTACGGACAAGGGCAGACCAGAAGGGACCAGTACGGACCAGTATGGACCGGTATGGACCAGTACGGACCAGTACGGACCAGTATGGGCCAGTACGGACCAGTACGGACCATTGCGGACCAGTATGGACCAGTGCAGACCAGAACGGACCTGTATGGACCAGAACAGACCGGGACGGACCAGTACGGACCAGTATGGACCAGAACGGACCAATAGGGACCACTACGGACCAGTGCGGACCAGTATGGACCAGTACGGACCAGTATGGACCAGTATGGACCAGTATGGACCAGTGCGGACCAGTATGGACCAGTATGGACAAGGGCAGACCAGAACGGACCAGTACGGACCAGCACGGAACACTATGGACCAGTACGGAGCAGAATAGACCAGTACGGACCACTACGGACCAGTACGGACCAGAACGGACCAGAGCGGACCAGTACGGACCAGTAGGGACAGTACGGACCGCTATGGACCAGTACGGACCAGAACGGACCAGTACGGGCCACTATGGACCAGTACGGAGCAGAACGGACCAGTACGGACCAGTACGGACTACTAGTGACCAGTATGGACCACTAGGGGGCAGTACGGAGCAGTATGGACCAGTATGGACCAGTGCGGACTGGAACGGACCATTGTGGACCAGTACGGACCAGTATGGACCAGTACGGACCGCTATGGACCAGAGCGGACCAGTACGGACCAGTAGGGACAGTACGGACCGCTATGGACCAGTACGGACCAGAACGGACCAGTACGGGCCACTATGGACCAGTACGGAGCAGAACGGACCAGTACGGACCAGTACGGACTACTAGTGACCAGTATGGACCACTAGGGGGCAGTACGGAGCAGTATGGACCAGTACGGACCAGTGCGGACCAGTACGGACCAGTATGGACAAGGGCAGACCAGAACGGACCAGTACGGACCAGTATGGACCGGTATGGACCTGTACGGACCAGTACGGACCAGTATGGACCAGTATGGACCAGTGCGGACCAGTACGGACCAGTATGGACAAGGGCAGACCAGAACGGAGCAGTACGGACCAGTATGGACATGTATGGACCAGTACGGACCAGTACGGACCGGTAGGGACCAGTACGGAGCAGTATGGACCGGTACGGACCAGTGTGGACCAGTATGGACCAATATGGACCAGTATGGGCCAGTACGGACCAGTACGGACCAGTGCGGACCAGTATGGACCAGTGCAGAGCAGAATAGACCAGTATGGACCAGAACGGACCAGGACGGACCAGTATGGACCGGTACGGACCAGAACGGACCAGTACGGACCAGTATGGACCAGTGCGGACCAGTATGGACCAGTGCGGACCAGAACGGACCAGTATGGACCAGTATGGACCAGCACGGAACACTATGGACCAGTACGGACCAGAATGGACCAGTACGGACCACTATGGACCAGTACGGAGCAGAACGGACCAGTACGGTCCAGTACGGACTACTAGTGACCAGTACGGACCACTAGGGGGCAGTATGGACCAGTATGGACCAGTATGGACGAGTGCGGACCAGTACGGACCAGTATGGACAAGGGCAGACCAGTACGGACCAGTACGGACCAGTATGGACCGGTATGGACCGGTACGGACCAGTACGGACCAGTATGGACCAGTATGGACCAGTGCGGACCAGTACGGACCAGTATGGAAAAGGGCAGACCAGAAGGGACAGTACGGACCAGTATGGACCGGTATGGACCAGTACGGACCAGTACGGACCAGTATGGGCCAGTACGGACCAGTACGGACCATTGCGGACCAGTATGGACCAGTGCGGACCAGAACGGACCTGTATGGACCAGAACAGACCGGGACGGACCAGTACGGACCAGTACGGACCAGAACGGACCAATAGGGACCACTACGGACCAGTACGGACCAGTACAGACCAGTATGGACCAGTATGGACCAGTACGGACCAGTATGGACCAGTACGGACCAGTATGGACCAGTGCGGACCAGTATGGACCAGTATGGACCAGTATGGACCAGTGCGGGCCAGTATGGACCAGTATGGACAAGGGCAGACCAGAACGGACCAGTACGGACCAGCACGGAACACTATGGACCAGTACGGACCAGAATAGACCAGTACGGACCACTATGGACCAGTACAAACCAGAACGGACGAGTACGGACCAGTACGGAATACTAGGGACCAGTACGGACCACTAGGGGGCAGTACGGAGCACTATGGACCAGTATAGACGAGTGCGGACCAGTACGGACCAGTATGGACAAGGGCAGACCAGTACGGACCAGTACGGACCAGTATGGACCGGTATGGACCGGTACGGACCAGTACGGACCAGTATGGACCAGTATGGACCAGTGCGGACCAGTACGGACCAGTACGGACAAGGGCAGACCAGAAGGGACCAGTACGGACCAGTATGGACCGGTATGGACCAGTACGGACCAGTACGGACCAGTATGGGCCAGTACGGACCAGTACGGACCATTGCGGACCAGTATGGACCAGTGCAGACCAGAACGGACCTGTATGGACCAGAACAGACCGGGACGGACCAGTACGGACCAGTACGGACCAGAACGGACCAATAGGGACCACTACGGACCAGTGCGGACCAGTACGGACCAGTATGGACCAGTATGGACCAGTATGGACCAGTATGGAGCAGTGCGGACCAGTATGGACCAGTATGGACAAGGGCAGACCAGAACGGACCAGTACGGACCAGCACGGAACACTATGGACCAGTACGGAGCAGAATAGACCAGTACGGACCACTACGGACCAGTACGGACCAGAACGGACCAGTACGGACCAGTATGGACCAGTGCGGACCAGTACGGACCAGTATGGACAAGGGCAGACCAGAAGGGACCAGTACGGAGCAGTATGGACCGGTATGGACCAGTACGGACCAGTACGGACCAGTATGGGCCAGTACGGACCAGTACGGACCATTGCGGACCAGTATGGACCAGTGCAGACCAGAACGGACCTGTATGGACCAGAACAGACCGGGACGGACCAGAACGGACCAGTACGGACCAGCACGGAACACTATGGATCAGTACGGACCAGAATAGACCAGTACGGACCACTACGGACCAGTACGGACCAGAACGGACCAGTACGGACCAGTACGGAATACTAGGGACCAGTACGGACCACAAGGGGGCAGTACGGAGCAGTATGGACCAGTACGGACCAGGACGGACCAATATGGACCAGTGAGGACCAGTGCGGACCAGAACCGACCAGTACGGACTAGTACGGACCACTATGGAACAGAACGTACCAGAACGGGCCAGTACGGACTGGTAGGGACCAGTACGGACCGGTAGGGACCAGTACGGAACACTATGGACCAGTACGGACAAGAACGGACCAGTACGGACCAGTATGGACCAGTACAGATCAGAACGGACCAGTACGGAACACTATGGAACAGTACGGACCAGTACGGACTGGTATGGACCAGTACGGAACGGTACGGACCAGTATGGGTCAGTACGGACCAGTATGGGCCAGTACGGACCAGTACGGACCATTGCGGACCAGTATGGACCAGTGCGGACCAGAACGGACCTCTATGGACCAGAACAGACCAGGACGGACCAGTACGGACCAGTACGGACCAGAACGGACCAATAGGGACCAGTACAGACCAGTACGGACCACTACAGAGCAGTATGGACCAGAACGGACCAGTACGGACCAGTATGGACCAGTACGGACCAGTATGGACCAGTGCGGAGCAGAACGGACCAGTACGGACCAGTATGGACCAGTACGGACCAGTATGGACCAGTGCGGAGCAGAACGGACCAGTATGGACCAGTATGGACCAGTATGGATCAGTAGGGACCAATACGGACCAGGACGGACCAGTACGGACCAGTATGGACCAGTACGGACCACTATGGACCAGTACGGACCGGTATGGACCAGTACGGACCAGTACGGACCAGTATGGACCAGTGCGGACCAGAACGGACCAGTATGGACTAGTATGGACCAGTATGGATCAATAGGGACCAATACGGACCAGGACGGAACAATACGGGCCAGGACGGACCAGTACGGACCAGTGCGGACCAGTGCGGACCAGAACGGACCAGTACGGACTAGTACGGACCACTATGGAACAGAACGTACCAGTATGGACCAGTGCGGACCAGAACGGACCAGTATGGACCAGTATGGACCAGCACGGAACACGATGGACCAGTACGGACCAGAACGGACCAGTACGGAACAGTATGGACCAGAACGGACCAGTACGGACAAGTATGGACCAGAACGGACCAGTACGGACAAGTATGGACCATTGCGGACCAGAACAGACCGGTACGGACCAGTACGGAGCAGTATGGACCATTGCGGACCAGTATGGACCAGTGCGGACCAGTGCGGAACAGAACGGACAAGTACGGACTAGTACGGACCACTATGGAACAGAACGTACCAGTATGGAGCAGTGCGGACCAGAACAGACCAGTATGGACCAGTATGGACCAGCACGGAATACGATGGAACAGTACGGACCAGAATGGACCAGTACGGACCAGTATGGACCAGTGCGGGCCACAACGGACCTATATGGACCAGTACAGACCAGGATGGACCAGTACGGACCAATATGGAACAGAACGTACCAGAACGGAGCAGTATGGGGCCAGTACGGACCAGTACGGACCAGTAGGACCAGTACGGACCAGTATGGACCAGAGCGGACCAGTACGGACCAGTAGGGACAGTACGGACCGCTATGGACCAGTAGGGACCAGTATGGACCAGTACCGAACAATATGGACCAGTACGGACCAGTATGGACCAGTGCGGACCAGAACGGAACAGTATGGACCAGTATGGACCAGTAGGGACCAATATGGACCAGTACGGACTAGTATGGACCATTACGGACCAGAACGGACCAGTGCGGACCAGTATGGACCAGTACGGACCAGTATGGATTAGAGCGGACCAGTACGGACCAGTACGGACCAGTATGGACAAGGGCAGACCAGAACGGACCAGTACGGACCAGTACGGACCACTACAGACCAGTATGGACCAGAACGGAGCAGAACGGACCAGTACGGACCAGTACGGACTACTAGTGACCAGTATGGACCACTAGGGGGCAGTACGGAGCAGTATGGACCAGTATGGACGAGTGCGGACCAGTACGGACCAGTATGGACAAGGGCAGACCAGAACGGACTAGTACGGACCAGTATGGACCGGTATGGACCTGTACGGACCAGTACGGACCAGTATGGACCAGTATGGACCAGTGCGGACCAGTACGGACCAGTATGGACAAGGGCAGACCAGAACGGACCAGTACGGACCAGTACGGACCACTACAGACCAGTATGGACCAGAACGGACCCAGTACGGACCAGTATGGACCAGTGCGGACCAGAACAGACCAGTACGGAACCGGAACGTACCAGTATGGACCAGTACGGACCAATATGGACCATTGCGGACCAAACGGACCAGTACGGACCAGTATGGAGTAGAGCGGACCAGTACGGACCAGTACGGACCAGTATGGACAAGTGCGGACCAGTACGAACCAGTATGGACCATTGCGACCAGTACGGACCAGTACGGACCAGTATGGAGTAGAGCGGACCAGTACGGACCAGTACGGACCAGTATGGACAAAGTGCGGACCAGTACGAACAGTATGGACCAGTGCGGACTGGAACGGACCAGTACGGACCAGTACGGAATTCTAGTGACCAGTATGGACTCACTAGGGGGCAGTACGGAGCAGTATGGACCAGTATGGACCAGTGCGGACCAGTACGGACCAGTATGGACAAGGGCAGACCAGACGGACCAGTACGGACCAGTATGGACCGGTATGGACCTGTACGGACCAGTACGGACCAGTATGGACCAGTATGGGCCAGTACGGACCAGTACGGACCAGTGCGGACCAAGTATGGACCAGTGCAGACCAGAACGGACCAGTATGGACCAGAACGGACCAGTACGGACCAGTCGTGACCGGTACGGACGAGTACGGACCAGAACGGACCAATAGGGACCACTACGGACCAGTACGAACCAGTACGGACAAGTATGGACCAGTACGGACCAGTACGGACCCGTACGGACCAGTACGGACCAGTATGGACCAGTGCGGACCAGAACAGAGTAGTACGGACCAGTACGGACCAGTATGGACCAGTGCGGACCAGTACGGACCAGTATGGACCAGTACGGGCCAGTATGGACCAGTATGGACCAGTGCTGACCAGAACGGACCAATACGGAACACTACGGACCAGTACGGACCAGTGCGGACCAGAACAGACCAGTACGGACCAGAATGGACCAGTACGGACCAGTATGGACCAGTGCGGACCAGAACAGACCAATACGGACCAGAACGGACAAGTATGAACCAGAACGGACCAGTATGGACCAGTGCGGACCAGTGCGGAACAGAACGGACCAGAACGGACCAGTACGGACCAGTACGGAATACTAGGGACCATACGGACCACAAGGGGGCAGTACGGAGCAGTATGGACCAGTACGGACCAGGACGGACCAGTATGGACCAGTGAGGACCAGTGCGGACCAGAACGACCAGTACGGACTAGTACGGACCACTATGGAACAGAACGTACCAGAACGGACCAGTACGGACCATTATGGACCAGTACGGATCAGAACGGACAGTACGGACCACTATGAAACAGTACGGACCAGAACGGACCAGTATGGACCAGTATGGACCAGTACGGAACAGTATGGACCAGTATGGACCAGTATGGACCAGTACGGACCAGTATGGAGCAGTACGGAACAGTATGGACCAGTACGGACAAAAACGGACCAGTACGGGCCAGTATGGACCAGTACAGATCAGAACGGACCAGTACGGACCACTATGGAACAGTACGGACCAGATCGGACCAGTATGGACCAGTGCGGACCAGAACAGACCAGTACGGACCAGTACGGACCAGTATGGACCAGTGCGGACCAGTATGGACCAGTGCGGACCAGTGCGGAACAGAACGACAAGTACGGACTAGTACGGACCACTATGGAACAGAACGTACCAGTCTGGACCAGTGCGGACCAGAACGGACCAGTATGGACCAGTATGGACCAGCACGGAACACTATGGACCAGTACGGACCAGAATGGACCAGTACGGACCAGTATGGACCAGTACGGAGCAGAACGGACCAGTACGGTCCAGTACGGACTACTAGTGACCAGTACGGACCACTAGGGGGGCAGTACGGACCAGTATGGAACCAGTATGACGAGTGCGGACCAGTACGGACCAGTATGGACAAGGGCAGACCAGTACGGACCAGTACGGACCAGTATGGACCGGTATGGACCGGTACGGACCAGTACGGACCAGTATGGACCAGTATGGACCAGTGCGGACCAGTACGGACCAGTATGGACAAGGGCAGACCAGAAGGGACCAGTACGGACCAGTATGGACCGGTATGGACCAGTACGGACCAGTAAGGACCAGTATGGGCCAGTACGGACCAGTACGGACCATTGCGGACCAGTATGGACCAGTGCAGACCAGAACGGACCTGTATGGACCAGAACAGACCGGGACCGGACCAGTACGGACCAGTACGGACCAGAACGGACCAATAGGGACCAGTACGGACCAGTACGGACCAGTACGGACCAGTATGGACCAGTATGGACCAGTACGGACCAGTATGGACCACTACGGACCAGTACGGACCAGAACGGACCAGTACGGACCAGTATGGGACCAGTATGGACCAGTGCGGACCAGTATGGACGCAGTATGGACAAGGGCAGACCAGAACGGACCAGTACGGACCAGCACGGAACACTATGGACCAGTACGGACCAGAACGGATGAGTACGGACCAGTACGGAATACTAGGGACCAGTACGGACCACAAGGGGGCAGTACGGAGCAGGTATGGACCAGTACGGACCAGGACGGACCAATATGGACCAGTGAGGACCAGTGCGGACCAGAACCCGACCAGTACGGACTAGTACGGACCACTATGGAACAGAACGTACCAGAACGGACCAGTACGGACTGGTAGGGACCAGTACGGACCGGTAGGGACCAGTACGGAACACTATGGACCAGTACGGACAAGAACGGACCAGTACGGACCAGTATGGACCAGTACAGATCAGAACGGACCAGTACGGACCACTATGGGAACAGTACGGACCAGTACGGACCGGTATGGACCAGTGCGGACCTGAACAGACCAGTACGGACCAGTACGGACCAGTATGGACCATGCGGACCAGTATGGACCAGTACGGAGCAGAACGGACCAGTACGGTCCAGTACGGACTACTAGTGACCAGTACGGACCACTAGGGCGGCAGTACGGAGCACTATGGACCAGTATGGACGAGTGCGGACCAGTACGGACCAGTATGGACAAGGGCCGACCAGTACGGACCAGTACGGACCAGTATGGACCGGTCTGGACCGGTACGGACCAGTACGGACCAGTATGGACCAGTATGGACCAGTGCGGACCAGAACGGACCAGTACGGACAAGGGCAGACCAGAAGGGACCAGTACGGACCAGTATGGACCAGTAGCGGACCAGTACGGACCATTGCGGACCAGTATGGACCAGTGCAGACCAGAACGGACCTGTATGGACCAGAACAGACCGGGACGGACCAGTACGGACCAGTATGGACCAGAACGGACCAATAGGGACCACTACGGACCAGTACGGACCTGTACGGACCAGTACGGACCAGTATGGACCAGTACGGACCAGTATGGACCAGTACGGACCAGTATGGACCAGTATGGACCAGTATGGACCAGTATGGACCAGTATGGACCAGTGCGGACCAGTACGGACCAGTATGGACGAGTGCGGACCAGTACGGACCAGTATGGACAAGGGCAGACCAGAACGGAGCAGTACGGAGCAGTATGGACGGTATGGACCTGTACGGACCAGTACGGACCAGTATGGACCAGTATGGACCAGTGCGGACCAGTACGGACCAGTATGGACAAGGGCAGACCAGAACGGAGCAGTACGGAGCAGTATGGACCGGTATGGACCAGTACGGACCAGTACGGACCAGTATGGACCAGTATGGACCAGTGCGGACCAGAACGGACCAGTACGGACAAGAGACCAGAAGGGACCAGTACGGACCAGTATGGACCAGTACGGACCAGTACGGACCATTGCGGACCAGTATGGACCAGTGCAGACCAGAACGGACCTGTATGGACCAGAACAGACCGGGACGGACCAGTACGGACCAGTATGGACCAGAACGGACCAATAGGGACCACTACGGACCAGTACGGACCAGTACGGACCAGTACGGACCAGTATGGACTAGTACGGACCAGTATGGACCAGTACGGACCAGTATGGACCAGTGTGGACCAGTATGGACCAGTATGGACCAGTATGGACCAGTGCGGACCAGTACGGACCAGTATGGACGAGTGCGGACCAGTACGGACCAGTATGGACAAGGGCAGACCAGAACGGACCAGTACGGACCAGTATGGACCGGTATGGACCTGTACGGACCAGTACGGACCAGTATGGACCAGTATGGACCAGTGCGGACCAGTACGGACCAGTATGGACAAGGGCAGACCAGAACGGAGCAGTACGGAGCAGTATGGACCGGTATGGACCAGTACGGACCAGTACGGACCGGTAGGGACCAGTACGGAGCAGTATGGACCGGTATGGACCAGTGTGGACCAGTATGGACCAATATGGACCAGTATGGGCCAGTACGGACCAGTACGGACCAGTGCGGACCAGTCTGGACCAGTGCAGACCACAACAGACCAGTATGGACCAGAACGGACCAGGACGGACCAGTACGGACCGGTACGGACCAGTACGGACCAGTACGGACCAATAGGGACTACTACGGACCAGTACGGACCAGTACGGACAAGTATGGACTAGTATGGACCAGTACGGAGCAGTATGGACCAGTACGGACCAGTATGGACCAGTGCGGACCAGAACGGACCACTATGGACCAGTATGGACCAGTATGGATCAGTAGCGACCAGTACGGACCAGAACGGACCAGTACGGACCAGTATGGACCAGTATGGACCAGTACGGACCAGTATGGACCAGTATGGACCAGTGCGGACCAGAACGGACCAGTATGGACTAGTATGGACCAGTATGGATCAATAGGGACCAATACGGACCAGGACGGAACAATACGGGCCAGGACGGACCAGTACGGACCAGTGCGGACCAGTGCGGACCAGAACGGACCAGTACGGACTAGTACGGACCACTATGGAACAGAACGTACCAGTATGGACCAGTGCGGACCAGAACGGACCAGTATGGACCAGTATGGACCAGCACGGAACACGATGGACCAGTACGGACCAGAACGGACCAGTACGGAACAGTATGGACCAGAACGGACCAGTACGGACAAGTATGGACCATTGCGGACCAGAACAGACCGGTACGGACCAGTACGGAGCAGTATGGACCATTGCGGACCAGTATGGACCAGTGCGGACCAGTGCGGAACAGAACGGACAAGTACGGACTAGTACGGACCACTATGGAACAGAACGTACCAGTATGGAGCAGTGCGGACCAGAACAGACCAGTATGGACCAGTATGGACCAGCACGGAATACGATGGACCAGTACGGACCAGAATGGACCAGTACGGACCAGTATGGACCAGTGCGGGCCACAACGGACCTATATGGACCAGTACAGACCAGGATGGACCAGTACGGACCAATATGGAACAGAACGTACCAGAACGGAGCAGTATGGGCCAGTACGGACCAGTACGGACCAGTAGGGACCAGTACGGACCAGTATGGACCAGAGCGGACCAGTACGGACCAGTAGGGACAGTACGGACCGCTATGGACCAGTAGGGACCAGTATGGACCAGTACCGAACAATATGGACCAGTACGGACAGTATGGACCAGTGCGGACCAGAACGGAACAGTATGGACCAGTATGGACCAGTAGGGACCAATATGGACCAGTACGGACTAGTATGGACCAGTACGGACCAGAACGGACCAGTGCGGACCAGTATGGACCAGTACGGACCAGTATGGATTAGAGCGGACCAGTACGGACCAGTACGGACCAGTATGGACAAGGGCAGACCAGAACGGACCAGTACGGACCAGTACGGACCACTACAGACCAGTATGGACCAGAACGGAGCAGAACGGACCAGTACGGACCAGTACGGACTACTAGTGACCAGTATGGACCACTAGGGGGCAGTACGGAGCAGTATGGACCAGTATGGACGAGTGCGGACCAGTACGGACCAGTATGGACAAGGGCAGACCAGAACGGACTAGTACGGACCAGTATGGACCGGTATGGACCTGTACGGACCAGTACGGACCAGTATGGACCAGTATGGACCAGTGCGGACCAGTACGGACCAGTATGGACAAGGGCAGACCAGAACGGACCAGTACGGACCAGTACGGACCACTACAGACCAGTATGGACCAGAACGGACCAGTACGGACCAGTATGGACCAGTGCGGACCAGAACAGACCAGTACGGACCGGAACGTACCAGTATGGACCAGTACGGACCAATATGGACCATTGCGGACCAGAACGGACCAGTACGGACCAGTATGGAGTAGAGCGGACCAGTACGGACCAGTACGGACCAGTATGGACAAGTGCGGACCAGTACGAACCAGTATGGACCATTGCGGACCAGTACGGACCAGTACGGACCAGTATGGAGTAGAGCGGACCAGTACGGACCAGTACGGACCAGTATGGACAAGTGCGGACCAGTACGAACCAGTATGGACCAGTGCGGACTGGAACGGACCAGTACGGACCAGTACGGAATTCTAGTGACCAGTATGGACCACTAGGGGGCAGTACGGAGCAGTATGGACCAGTATGGACCAGTGCGGACCAGTACGGACCAGTATGGACAAGGCAGACCAGGACGGACCAGTACGGACCAGTATGGACCGGTATGGACCTGTACGGACCAGTACGGACCAGTGCGGACCAGTATGGACCAGTGCAGACCAGAACGGACCAGTATGGACCAGAACGGACCAGTACGGACCAGTCGTGACCGGTACGGAAGAGTACGGACCAGAACGGACCAATAGGGACCACTACGGACCAGTACGAACCAGTACGGACAAGTATGGACCAGTACGGACCAGTACGGACCCGTAAGGACCAGTACGGACCAGTATGGACCAGTGCGGACCAGAACAGAGTAGTACGGACCAGTACGGACCAGTATGGACCAGTGCGGACCAGTATGGACCAGTACGGACCAGTATGGACCAGTACGGGCCAGTATGGACCAGTATGGACCAGTGCTGACCAGAACGGACCAATACGGAACACTACGGACCAGTACGGACCAGTGCGGACCAGAACAGACCAGTACGGACCAGAATGGACCAGTACGGACCAGTA
Source organism: Anomalospiza imberbis (assembly GCF_031753505.1). Taxonomy (NCBI): domain Eukaryota; kingdom Metazoa; phylum Chordata; class Aves; order Passeriformes; family Viduidae; genus Anomalospiza; species Anomalospiza imberbis. Next base: position 83,353 of record NW_027099899.1, read on the forward strand.
TGGACCAGTGCGGACCAGAACAGACCAATACGGACCAGAACGGACAAGTATGAACCAGAACGGACCAGTATGGACCAGTGCGGACCAGTGCGGAACAGAACGGACCAGAACGGACCAGTACGGACTAGTACGGACCACTATGGAACAGAACGTACCAGAACGGACCAGTACGGACCATTATGGACCAGTACGGATCAGAACGGACCAGTACGGACCACTATGAAACAGTACGGACCAGAACGGACCAGTATGGACCAGTATGGACCAGTACGGAACAGTATGGACCAGTATGGACCAGTATGGACCAGTACGGACCAGTATGGAGCAGTACGGAACAGTATGGACCAGTACGGACAAGAACGGACCAGTACGGGCCAGTATGGACCAGTACAGATCAGAACGGACCAGTACGGACCACTATGGAACAGTACGGACCAGATCGGACCAGTATGGACCAGTGCGGACCAGAACAGACCAGTACGGACCAGTACGGACCAGTATGGACCAGTGCGGACCAGTATGGACCAGTGCGGACCAGTGCGGAACAGAACGGACAAGTACGGACTAGTACGGACCACTATGGAACAGAACGTACCAGTCTGGACCAGTGCGGACCAGAACGGACCAGTATGGACCAGTATGGACCAGCACGGAACACTATGGACCAGTACGGACCAGAATGGACCAGTACGGACCAGTATGGACCAGTACGGAGCAGAACGGACCAGTACGGTCCAGTACGGACTACTAGTGACCAGTACGGACCACTAGGGGGCAGTACGGACCAGTATGGACCAGTATGGACGAGTGCGGACCAGTACGGACCAGTATGGACAAGGGCAGACCAGTACGGACCAGTACGGACCAGTATGGACCGGTATGGACCGGTACGGACCAGTACGGACCAGTATGGACCAGTATGGACCAGTGCGGACCAGTACGGACCAGTATGGACAAGGGCAGACCAGAAGGGACCAGTACGGACCAGTATGGACCGGTATGGACCAGTACGGACCAGTAAGGACCAGTATGGGCCAGTACGGACCAGTACGGACCATTGCGGACCAGTATGGACCAGTGCGGACCAGTACGGACCAGTATGGTCAAGGGCAGACCAGAACGGAGCAGTACGGAGCAGTATGGACCGGTATGGACCAGTACGGACCAGTACGGACCAGTATGGACCAGTATGGACCAGTGCGGACCAGAACGGACCAGTACGGACAAGGGCAGACCAGAAGGGACCAGTACGGACCAGTATGGACCAGTACGGACCAGTACGGACCATTGCGGACCAGTATGGACCAGTGCAGACCAGAACGGACCTGTATGGACCAGAACAGACCGGGACGGACCAGTACGGACCAGTATGGACCAGAACGGACCAATAGGGACCACTACGGACCAGTACGGACCAGTACGGACCAGTACGGACCAGTATGGACCAGTACGGACCAGTATTGTCCAGTACGGACCAGTATGGACCAGTATGGACCAGTATGGACCAGTATGGACCAGTATGGACCAGTGCGGACCAGTACGGACCAGTATGGACGAGTGCGGACCAGTACGGACCAGTATGGACAAGGGCAGACCAGAACGGACCAGTACGGACCAGTATGGACCGGTATGGACCTGTACGGACCAGTACGGACCAGTATGGACCAGTATGGACCAGTGCGGACCAGTACGGACCAGTATGGACAAGGGCAGACCAGAACGGAGCAGTACGGAGCAGTATGGACCGGTATGGACCAGTACGGACCAGTACGGACCGGTAGGGACCAGTACGGAGCAGTATGGACCGGTATGGACCAGTGTGGACCAGTATGGACCAATATGGACCAGTATGGGCCAGTACGGACCAGTACGGACCAGTGCGGACCAGTCTGGACCAGTGCAGACCACAACAGACCAGTATGGACCAGAACGGACCAGGACGGACCAGTACGGACCGGTACGGACCAGTACGGACCAGTACGGACCAATAGGGACTACTACGGACCAGTACGGACCAGTACGGACAAGTATGGACTAGTATGGACCAGTACGGAGCAGTATGGACCAGTACGGACCAGTATGGACCAGTGCGGACCAGAACGGACCACTATGGACCAGTATGGACCAGTATGGATCAGTAGCGACCAGTACGGACCAGAACGGACCAGTACGGACCAGTATGGACCAGTATGGACC
>NW_027099899.1:85748-125478 GCF_031753505.1 Anomalospiza imberbis
GGTCCGCACTGATACATACTGGTCCGTAGTGGTCCGTACTGGTCCGTACTGGTCCATACCGGTCCATACTTGTCTGTACTGGTCCGTACTGGTCCGTAGTGGTCCCTATTGGTCCGTACTGGTCCGTACTGGTCCGTACCGGTCCATACTGATCCGTCCTGGTCCGTTCTGGTCCATACTGGTCTGTTCTGCTCTGCACTGGTCCATACTGGTCCGCACTGGTCCGTACTGGTCCGTACTGGCCCATACTGGTCCATATTGGTCCATACTGGTCCACACTGGTCCGTACCGGTCCATACTGCTCCGTACTGGTCCCTACCGGTCCGTACTGGTCCGTACTGGTCCATACATGTCCATACTGGTCCGTACTGCTCCGTTCTGGTCTGCCCTTGTCCATACTGGTCCGTACTGGTCCGCACTGGTCCATACTGGTCCATACTGGTCCGTACTGGTCCGTACAGGTCCATACCGGTCCATACTGGTCCGTACTGGTCCGTTCTGGTCTGCCCTTGTCCATACTGGTCCGTACTGGTCCGCACTGGTCCATACTGGTCCATACTGCTCCGTACTGCCCCCTAGTGGTCCATACTGGTCACTAGTAGTCCGTACTGGTCCGTACTGGTCCGTTCTGCTCCGTACTGGTCCATAGTGGCCCGTACTGGTCCGTTCTGGTCCGTACTGGTCCATAGCGGTCCGTACTGTCCCTACTGGTCCGTACTGGTCCGCTCTGGTCCATACTGGTCCGTACTGGTCCATACTGGTCTGTACTGGTCCACAATGGTCCGTTCCAGTCCGCACTGGTCCATACTGGTCCGTACTGGTCCGCACTGGTCCATACTGGTCCGTACTGTTCCATAGTGGTCCGTACTGGTCCGTTCTGATCTGTACTGCTCCATACTGGTCCGTACTGGTCCGTTCTGGTCCGTTCTGGTCCGTACTGGTCCATACTGGTCCGTACTGGTCCGTTCTGGTCCGTACTGGTCCATCGTGCTCCGTGCTGGTCCATACTGGTCCATACTGGTCTGTTCTGGTCCGCACTGGTCCATACTGGTACGTTCTGTTCCATAGTGGTCCGTACTAGTCCGTACTTGTCCGTTCTGTTCCGCACTGGTCCGCACTGGTCCATACTGGTCCGCAATGGTCCATACTGGTCCGTACTGGTCCGTACTGGTCTGTTCTGGTCCGCAATGGTCCATACTTGTCCGTACTGGTCCGTTCTGGTCCATACTGTTCCGTACTGGTCCGTTTTGGTCCGTACTGGTCCATCGTGTTCCGTGCTGGTCCATACTGGTCCATACTGGTCCGTTCTGGTCCGCACTGGTCCATACTGGTACGTTCTGTTCCATAGTGGTCCGTACTAGTCCGTACTTGTCCGTTCTGGTCCGCACTGGTCCGCACTGGTCCATACTGGTACGTCCTGGTCCGTATTGGTCCGTACTGGTCCGTTCTGGTCCGCACTGGTCCATACTGGTCCGTACTGGTCCATACTGGTCCGTACTGGTCCGTACTGGTCCATAGTGGTCCGTATTGGTCCATAGTGGTCCGTACTGGTCCGTACTGGTCCATTCTGGTCCATACTGATCCATACTGGTCCGCACTGGTCCATACTGGTCCGCACTGGTCCATACTGGTCCGTTCTGGTCCGCACTGGTCCATACTGGTCCGCACTGGTCCATACTGGTCCGTACTGGTCCGTTCTGGTCCGTACTGGTCTGTTCTGATCCGCACTGGTCCGTACTGGTCCGTAGTGTTCCCTATTGGTCCGTTCTGGTCCGTACTGGTCCATACTGGTCCATACTGGTCCGTACTGGTCCATACTGGTCCATACTGGTCCGTACTGGTCCGCACTGGTCCATACTGGTACGTTCTGTTCCATAGTTGTCTGTACTAGTCCGTGCTTGTCCGTTCTGTTCCGCACTGGTCCGTACTGGTCCATACTGGTCCGCACTGGTCCATACTGGTCCATACTGGTCCGTACTGGTCTGTTCTGGTCCGCACTGGTCCATACTGGTCCGTACTGTTCCGTTCTGGTCCATACTGGTCTGTAGTGGTCCATACTGGTCCGTACTGGTCCGTAGAGTTCCCTATTGGTCCGTTCTGGTCCGTACTGGTCCATACTGGTCCATACTGGTCCGTACTGGTCCATACTGGTCCATACTGGTCCGTACTGGTCCGTTCTGGTCCGTACTGGTCGCTACTGATCCATACTGGTCCATACTGGTCCATAGTGGTCCGTTCTGGTCCGCACTGGTCCATACTGGTCCGTACTGGTCCATACTGCTCCGTACTGGTCCATACTAGTCCATACTTGTCCGTACTGGTCCGTACTGGTCCGTAGTGGTCCCTATTGGTCCGTACTGGTCCGTACTGGTCCGTACCGGTCCGTACTGGTCCGTCCTGGTCCGTTCTGGTCCATACTGGTCCGTTGTGGTCTGCACTGGTCCAGACTGGTCCGCACTGGTCCGTACTGGTCCGTACTGGCCCATACTGGTCCATATTGGTCCATACTGGTCCACACTGGTCCGTACCGGTCCATACTGCTCCGTACTGGTCCCTACCGGTCCGTACTGGTCCGTACTGGTCCATACCGGTCCATACTGCTCCGTACTGCTCCGTTCTGGTCTGCCCTTGTCCATACTGGTCCGTACTGGTCCGCACTGGTCCATACTGGTCCATACTGGTCCGTACTGGTCCGTACAGGTCCATACCGGTCCATACTGGTCCGTACTGGTCCGTTCTGGTCTGCCCTTGTCCATACTGGTCCGTACTGGTCCGCACTCGTCCATACTGGTCCATACTGGTCCGTACTGCCCCCTAGTGGTCCGTACTGGTCACTAGTAGTCCGTACTGGACCGTACTGGTCCGTTCTGGTCCGTACTGGTCCATAGTGTTCCGTGCTGGTCCATACTGGTCCATACTGGTCCGTTCTGGTCCGCACTGGTCCAGACTGGTACGTTCCGTTCCATAGTGGTCCGTACTGGTCCATTCTGGTCCGTACTGGTCCATAGTGTTCCGTGCTGGTCCATACTGGTCCGCACTGGTCCATACTGGTCCGTTCTGGTCCGTACTGGTCTGTTCTGGTCCGCACTGGTCCATACTGGTCCGATCTGGTCCGTACTGTTCCATAGTGGTCCGTACTGGTCCGTTCTGATCTGTACTGGTCCATACTGGCCCGTACTGGTCTGTTCTGGTCCGCACTGGCCCATACTGGTCCGATCTGGTCCGTACTGTTCCATAGTGGTCCGTACTGGTCCGTTCTGATCTGTACTGGTCCATACTGGCCCGTACTGGTCCGTTCTTGTCCGTACTGGTCCATACTGTTCCGTACTGCTCCATACTGGTCCGTTCTGGTCCATACTGGTCTGTTCTGCTCTGCACTGGTCCATACTGGTCCGCACTGGTCCGTACTGGTCCGTACTGGCCCATACTGGTCCATATTGGTCCATACTGGTCCACACTGGTCCGTACCGGTCCATACTGCTCCGTACTGGTCCCTACCGGTCCGTACTGGTCCGTACTGGTCCATACATGTCCATACTGGTCCGTACTGCTCCGTTCTGGTCTGCCCTTGTCCATACTGGTCCGTACTGGTCCGCACTGGTCCATACTGGTCCATACTGGTCCGTACTGGTCCGTACAGGTCCATACCGGTCCATACTGGTCCGTACTGGTCCGTTCTGGTCTGCCCTTGTCCATACTGGTCCGTACTGGTCCGCACTGGTCCATACTGGTCCATACTGCTCCGTACTGCCCCCTAGTGGTCCATACTGGTCACTAGTAGTCCGTACTGGTCCGTACTGGTCCGTTCTGCTCCGTACTGGTCCATAGTGGCCCGTACTGGTCCGTTCTGGTCCGTACTGGTCCATAGCGGTCCGTACTGTCCCTACTGGTCCGTACTGGTCCGCTCTGGTCCATACTGGTCCGTACTGGTCCATACTGGTCTGTACTGGTCCACAATGGTCCGTTCCAGTCCACACTGGTCCATACTGGTCCGTACTGGTCCGCACTGGTCCATACTGGTCCGTACTGTTCCATAGTGGTCCGTACTGGTCCGTTCTGATCTGTACTGCTCCATACTGGTCCGTACTGGTCCGTTCTGGTCCGTACTGGTCCATACTGGTCCGTACTGGTCCGTTCTGGTCCGTACTGGTCCATCGTGCTCCGTGCTGGTCCATACTGGTCCATACTGGTCTGTTCTGGTCCGCACTGGTCCATACTGGTACGTTCTGTTCCATAGTGGTCCGTACTAGTCCGTACTTGTCCGTTCTGTTCCGCACTGGTCCGCACTGGTCCATACTGGTCCGCAATGGTCCATACTGGTCCGTACTGGTCCGTACTGGTCTGTTCTGGTCCGCAATGGTCCATACTTGTCCGTACTGGTCCGTTCTGGTCCATACTGTTCCGTACTGGTCCGTTTTGGTCCGTACTGGTCCATCGTGTTCCGTGCTGGTCCATACTGGTCCATACTGGTCCGTTCTGGTCCGCACTGGTCCATACTGGTACGTTCTGTTCCATAGTGGTCCGTACTAGTCCGTACTTGTCCGTTCTGGTCCGCACTGGTCCGCACTGCTCCGTACTGGTACGTCCTGGTCCGTATTGGTCCGTACTGGTCCGTTCTGGTCCGCACTGGTCCATACTGGTCCGTACTGGTCCATACTGGTCCGTACTGGTCCGTACTGGTCCATAGTGGTCCGTATTGGTCCATAGTGGTCCGTACTGGTCCGTACTGGTCCATTCTGGTCCATACTGATCCATACTGGTCCGCACTGGTCCATACTGGTCCGCACTGGTCCATACTGGTCCGTTCTGGTCCGCACTGGTCCATACTGGTCCGCACTGGTCCATACTGGTCCGTACTGGTCCGTTCTGGTCCGTACTGGTCTGTTCTGATCCGCACTGGTCCGTACTGGTCCGTCGTGTTCCCTATTGGTCCGTTCTGGTCCGTACTGGTCCATACTGGTCCATACTGGTCCGTACTGGTCCATACTGGTCCATACTGGTCCGTACTGGTCCGCACTGGTCCATACTGGTACGTTCTGTTCCATAGTTGTCTGTACTAGTCCGTGCTTGTCCGTTCTGTTCCGCACTGGTCCGCACTGGTCCATACTGGTCCGCACTGGTCCATACTGGTCCATACTGGTCCGTACTGGTCTGTTCTGGTCCGCACTGGTCCATACTGGTCCGTACAGGTCCGTTCTGGTCCATACTGGTCTGTAGTGGTCCGTTCTGGTCCGTACTGGTCCGTAGAGTTCCCTATTGGTCCGTTCTGGTCCGTACTGGTCCATACTGGTCCATACTGGTCCGTACTGGTCCATACTGCTCCGTACTGGTCCATACTAGTCCATACTTGTCCGTACTGGTCCGTACTGGTCCGTAGTGGTCCCTATTGGTCCGTACTGGTCCGTACCGGTCCGTACCGGTCCGTACTGGTCCATCCTGGTCCGTTCTGGTCCATACTGGTCCGTTGTGGTCTGCACTGGTCCAGACTGGTCCGCACTGGTCCGTACTGGTCCGTACTGGCCCATACTGGTCCATATTGGTCCATACTGGTCCACACTGGTCCGTACCGGTCCATACTGCTCCGTACTGGTCCCTACCGGTCCGTACTGGTCCGTACTGGTCCATACATGTCCATACTGGTCCGTACTGCTCCGTTCTGGTCTGCCCTTGTCCATACTGGTCCGTACTGGTCCGCACTGGTCCATACTGGTGCATACTGGTCCGTACTGGTCCGTACAGGTCCATACTGGTCCATACTGGTCCGTACTGGTCCGTTCTGGTCTGCCCTTGTCCATACTGGTCCGTACTGGTCCGCACTCGTCCATACTGGTCCATACTGGTCCGTACTGCCCCCTAGTGGTCCGTACTGGTCACTAGTAGTCCGTACTGGACCGTACTGGTCCGTTCTGGTCCGTACTGGTCCATAGTGTTCCATGCTGGTCCATACTGGTCCATACTGGTCCGTTCTGGTCCGCACTGGTCCAGACTGGTACGTTCTGTTCCATAGTGGTCCGTACTGGTCCATTCTGGTCCGTACTGGTCCATAGTGTTCCGTGCTGGTCCATACTGGTCCGCACTGGTCCATACTGGTCCGTACTGGTCCGTACTGGTCTGTTCTGGTCCGCACTGGTCCATACTGGTCCGATCTGGTCCGTACTGTTCCATAGTGGTCCGTACTGGTCCGTTCTGATCTGTACTGGTCCATACTGGCCCGTACTGGTCCGTTCTTGTCCGTACTGGTCCATACTGTTCCGTACTGCTCCATACTGGTCCGTACTGGTCCATACTGGTCCATACTGGTCCATACTGTTCCGTACTGGTCCATACTGGTCCATACTGGTCCGTTCTGGTCCGTACTGTTTCATAGTGGTCCGTACTGGTCCGTTCTGGTACGTTCTGTTCCATAGTGGTCCGTACTAGTCCGTACTGGTCGGTTCTGGTCCGCACTGGTCCTCACTGGTCCATACTGGTCTGTCCTGGTCCGTACTGGTCCATACTGCTCCGTACTGCCCCCTTGTGGTCCGTACTGGTCCCTAGTATTCCGTACTGGTCCGTACTGGTCCGTTCTGGTCTGTTCTGGTCCGCACTGGTCCATACTGGTCCGTACTGGTCCGTTCTGGTTCGTACTGGTCTGTTCTGGTCCGCACTGGTCCGTACTGGTCCGAAGTGTTCCGTATTGGTCCGTTCTAGTCCGTACTGGTCCATACTGGTCCATAGTTGTCCGTACTGGTCCATACTGGTCCGTACTGGTCCGTACTGGTCCGCACTGGTCCATACTGGTCCGTACTGGTCCGTACTGGTCTGTTCTGGTCCGCACTGGTCCATACTGGTCCGTACTGGTCCGTTCTGGTCCGTACTGGTCTGTAGTGGTCCGTACTGGTCCGTACTGGTCCATACTGCTCCGTACTGGTCCATACTAGTCCATACTTGTCCGTACTGGTCCGTACTGGTCCGTAGTGGTCCCTATTGGTCCGTACTGGTCCGTACTGGTCCGTACCGGTCCGTACTGGTCCGTCCTGCTCCGTTCTGGTCCATACTGGTCCGTTGTGGTCTGCACTGGTCCAGACTGGTCCGCACTGGTCCGTACTGGTCCGTACTGGCCCATACTGGTCCATATTGGTCCATACTGGTCCACACTGGTCCGTACCGGTCCATACTGCTCCGTACTGGTCCCTACCGGTCCGTACTGGTCCGTACTGGTCCATACCGGTCCATACTGCTCCGTACTGCTCCGTTCTGGTCTGCCCTTGTCCATACTGGTCCGTACTGGTCCGCACTGGTCCATACTGGTCCATACTGGTCCGTACTGGTCCGTACAGGTCCATACCGGTCCATACTGGTCCGTACTGGTCCGTTCTGGTCTGCCCTTGTCCATACTGGTCCGTACTGGTCCGCACTCGTCCATACTGGTCCATACTGGTCCGTACTGCCCCCTAGTGGTCCGTACTGGTCACTAGTAGTCCGTACTGGACCGTACTGGTCCGTTCTGGTCCGTACTGGTCCATAGTGTTCCGTGCTGGTCCATACTGGTCCATACTGGTCCGTTCTGGTCCGCACTGGTCCAGACTGGTACGTTCTGTTCCATAGTGGTCCGTACTGGTCCATTCTGGTCCGTACTGGTCCATAGTGTTCCGTGCTGGTCCATACTGGTCCATACTGGTCCGTTCTTGTCCGCACTGGTCCAGACTGGTACGTTCTGTTCCATAGTGGTCCGTACTAGTCCGTACTTGTCCGTTCTGTTCCGCACTGGTCCGCACTGGTCCATACTGGTCCGCACTGGTCCATACTGGTCCGTACTGGTCTGTTCTGGTCCGCACTGGTCCATACTGGTCCGATCTGGTCCGTACTGTTCCATAGTGGTCCGTACTGGTCCGTTCTGATCTGTACTGGTCCATACTGGCCCGTACTGGTCCGTTCTTGTCCGTACTGGTCCATACTGTTCCGTACTGTTCCATACTGGTCCGTTCTGGTCCATACTGGTCTGTTCTGCTCTGCACTGGTCCATACTGGTCCGCACTGGTCCGTACTGGTCCGTACTGGCCCATACTGGTCCATATTGGTCCATACTGGTCCACACTGGTCCGTACCGGTCCATACTGCTCCGTACTGGTCCCTACCGGTCCGTACTGGTCCGTACTGGTCCATACTGGTCCATACTGGTCCGTACTGCTCCGTTCTGGTCTGCCCTTGTCCATACTGGTCCGTACTGGTCCGCACTGGTCCATACTGGTCCATACTGGTCCGTACTGGTCCGTACAGGTCCATACCGGTCCATACTGGTCCGTACTGGTCCGTTCTGGTCTGCCCTTGTCCATACTGGTCCGTACTGGTCCGCACTGGTCCATACTGGTCCATACTGCTCCGTACTGCCCCCTAGTGGTCCATACTGGTCACTAGTAGTCCGTACTGGTCCGTACTGGTCCGTTCTGCTCCGTACTGGTCCATAGTGGCCCGTACTGGTCCGTTCTGGTCCGTACTGGTCCATAGCGGTCCGTACTGCTCCGTACTGCCCCCTTGTGGTCCGTACTGGTCCCTAGTATTCTGTACTGGTCCGTACTGGTCCGTTCTGGTCCGTTCTGTTCCGCACTGGTCCGCACTGGTCCATACTGGTCCGTTCTGGTTCATACTTGTCCGTTCTGGTCCGTACTGGTCTGTTCTGGTCCGCACTGGTCCATACTGGTCCGTACTGGTCCGTTCTGGTCCGTACTGGTCTGTTCTGGTCCGCACTGGTCCGTACTGTTCCGTAGTGTTCCGTATTGGTCCGTTCTGGTCCGTACTGGTCCATACTGGTCCATACTGGTCCGTACTGGTCCGTACTGGTCTGTTCTCTTCCATACTGGTCCGCACTGGTCCATACTGGTCCGTACTGGTCCGTACTGGTCTGTTCTGGTCCGCACTGATACATACTGGTCCGTACTGGTCCGTACTGGTCCGTACTGGTCCATACCGGTCCATACTTGTCTGTACTGGTCCGTACTGGTCCGTAGTGGTCCCTATTGGTCCGTACTGGTCCGTACTGGTCCGTACCGGTCCATACTGATCCGTCCTGGTCCGTTCTGGTCCATACTGGTCTGTTCTGCTCTGCACTGGTCCATACTGGTCCGCACTGGTCCGTACTGGTCCGTACTGGCCCATACTGGTCCATATTGGTCCATACTGGTCCACACTGGTCCGTACCGGTCCATACTGCTCCGTACTGGTCCCTACCGGTCCGTACTGGTCCGTACTGGTCCATACATGTCCATACTGGTCCGTACTGCTCCGTTCTGGTCTGCCCTTGTCCATACTGGTCCGTACTGGTCCGCACTGGTCCATACTGGTCCATACTGGTCCGTACTAGTCCGTACAGGTCCATACCGGTCCATACTGGTCCGTACTGGTCCGTTCTGGTCTGCCCTTGTCCATACTGGTCCGTACTGGTCCGCACTGGTCCATACTGGTCCATACTGCTCCGTACTGCCCCCTAGTGGTCCATACTGGTCACTAGTAGTCCGTACTGGTCCGTACTGGTCCGTTCTGCTCCGTACTGGTCCATAGTGGCCCGTACTGGTCCGTTCTGGTCCGTACTGGTCCATAGCGGTCCGTACTGTCCCTACTGGTCCGTACTGGTCCGCTCTGGTCCATACTGGTCCGTACTGGTCCATACTGGTCTGTACTGGTCCACAATGGTCCGTTCCAGTCCGCACTGGTCCATACTGGTCCGTACTGGTCCGCACTGGTCCATACTGGTCCGTACTGTTCCATAGTGGTCCGTACTGGTCCGTTCTGATCTGTACTGCTCCATACTGGTCCGTACTGGTCCGTTCTGGTCCGTTCTGGTCCGTACTGGTCCATACTGGTCCGTACTGGTCCGTTCTGGTCCGTACTGGTCCATAGTGTTCCGTGCTGGTCCATACTGGTCCATACTGGTCTGTTCTGGTCCGCACTGGTCCATACTGGTACGTTCTGTTCCATAGTTGTCCGTACTAGTCCGTACTTGTCCGTTCTGTTCCGCACTGGTCCGCACTGGTCCATACTGGTCCGCAATGGTCCATACTGGTCCGTACTGGTCCGTATTGGTCTGTTCTGGTCCGCAATGGTCCATACTTGTCCGTACTGGTCCGTTCTGGTCCATACTGTTCCGTACTGGTCCGTTTTGGTCCGTACTGGTCCATCGTGTTCCGTGCTGGTCCATACTGGTCCATACTGGTCCGTTCTGGTCCGCACTGGTCCATACTGGTACGTTCTGTTCCATAGTGGTCCGTACTAGTCCGTACTTGTCCGTTCTGGTCCGCACTGGTCCGCACTGGTCCGTACTGGTACGTCCTGGTCCGTATTGGTCCGTACTGGTCCGTTCTGGTCCGCACTGGTCCATACTGGTCCGTACTGGTCCATACTGGTCCGTACTGTTCCGTACTGGTCCATAGTGGTCCGTATTGGTCCATAGTGGTCCGTACTGGTCCGTACTGGTCCATTCTGGTCCATACTGATCCATACTGGTCCGCACTGGTCCATACTGGTCCGCACTGGTCCATACTGGTCCGTTCTGGTCCGCACTGGTCCATACTGGTCCGCACTGGTCCATACTGGTCCGTACTGGTCCGTTCTGGTCCGTACTGGTCTGTTCTGATCCGCACTGGTCCGTACTGGTCCGTCGTGTTCCCTATTGGTCCGTTCTGGTCCGTACTGGTCCATACTGGTCCATACTGGTCCGTACTGGTCCATACTGGTCCATACTGGTCCGTACTGGTCCGCACTGGTCCATACTGGTACGTTCTGTTCCATAGTTGTCTGTACTAGTCCGTGCTTGTCCGTTCTGTTCCGCACTGGTCCGTACTGGTCCATACTGGTCCGCACTGGTCCATACTGGTCCATACTGGTCCGTACTGGTCTGTTCTGGTCCGCACTGGTCCATACTGGTCAGTACTGTTCCGTTCTGGTCCATACTGGTCTGTAGTGGTCCGTTCTGGTCCGTACTGGTCCGTAGAGTTCCCTATTGGTCCGTTCTGGTCCGTACTGGTCCATACTGGTCCATACTGATCCGTACTGGTCCATACTGGTCCATACTGGTCCGTACTGGTCCGTTCTGGTCCGTACTGGTCGCTACTGATCCATACTGGTCCATACTGGTCCATAGTGGTCCGTTCTGGTCCGCACTGGTCCATACTGGTCCGTACTGGTCCATACTGCTCCGTACTGGTCCATACTAGTCCATACTTGTCCGTACTGGTCCGTACTGGTCCGTAGTGGTCCCTATTGGTCCGTACTGGTCCGTACTGGTCCGTACCGGTCCGTACTGGTCCGTCCTGGTCCGTTCTGGTCCATACTGGTCCGTTGTGGTCTGCACTGGTCCAGACTGGTCCGCACTGGTCCGTACTGGTCCGTACTGGCCCATACTGGTCCATATTGGTCCATACTGGTCCACACTGGTCCGTACCGGTCCATACTGCTCCGTACTGGTCCCTACCGGTCTGTACTGGTCCGTACTGGTCCATACCGGTCCATACTGCTCCGTACTGCTCCGTTCTGGTCTGCCCTTGTCCATACTGGTCCGTACTGGTCCGCACTGGTCCATACTGGTCCATACTGGTCCGTACTGGTCCGTACACGTCCATACCGGTCCATACTGGTCCGTACTGGTCCGTTCTGGTCTGCCCTTGTCCATACTGGTCCGTACTGGTCCGCACTCGTCCATACTGGTCCATACTGGTCCGTACTGCCCCCTAGTGGTCCGTACTGGTCACTAGTAGTCCGTACTGGACCGTACTGGTCCGTTCTGGTCCGTACTGGTCCATAGTGTTCCGTGCTGGTCCATACTGGTCCATACTGGTCCGTTCTGGTCCGCACTGGTCCAGACTGGTACGTTCTGTTCCATAGTGGTCCGTACTGGTCCATTCTGGTCCGCACTGGTCCATAGTGTTCCGTGCTGGTCCATACTGGTCCATACTGGTCCGTTCTGGTCCGCACTGGTCCAGACTGGTACGTTCTGTTCCATAGTGGTCCGTACTAGTCCGTACTTGTCCGTTCTGTTCCGCACTGGTCCGCACTGGTCCATACTGGTCCGCACTGGTCCATACTGGTCCGTACTGGTCTGTTCTGGTCCGCACTGGTCCATACTGGTCCGATCTGGTCCGTACTGTTCCATAGTGGTCCGTACTGGTCCGTTCTGATCTGTACTGGTCCATACTGGCCCGTACTGGTCCGTTCTTGTCCGTACTGGTCCATACTGTTCAGTACTGCTCCATACTGGTCCGTACTGGTCCATACTGGTCCATACTGGTCCATACTGTTCCGTACTGGTCCATACTGGTCCATACTGGTCCGTTCTGGTCCGTACTGTTTCATAGTGGTCCGTACTGGTCCGTTCTGGTACGTTCTGTTCCATAGTGGTCCGTACTAGTCCGTACTGGTCGGTTCTGGTCCGCACTGGTCCTCACTGGTCCATACTGGTCTGTCCTGGTCCGTACTGGTCCATACTGCTCCGTACTGCCCCCTTGTGGTCCGTACTATTCCCTAGTATTCTGTACTGGTCCGTACTGGTCCGTTCTGGTCCGTTCTGTTCCGCACTGGTCCGCACTGGTCCATACTGGTCCGTTCTGGTTCATACTTGTCCGTTCTGGTCCGTACTGGTCTGTTCTGGTCCGCACTGGTCCATACTGGTCCGTACTGGTCCGTTCTGGTTCGTACTGGTCTGTTCTGGTCCGCACTGGTCCGTACTGGTCCGAAGTGTTCCGTATTGGTCCGTTCTGGTCCGTACTGGTCCATACTGGTCCATAGTGGTCCGCACTGGTCCATACTGGTCCGTACTGGTCCGTACTGGTCTGTTCTGGTCCGCACTGGTCCATACTGGTCCGTACTGGTCCGTTCTGGTCCGTACTGGTCTGTAGTGGTCCGTACTGGTCCGTACTGGTCCGTAGAGTTCCCTATTGGTCCGTTCTGGTCCGTACTGGTCCGTACTGGTCCGCTCTGGTTCATACTGGTCCGTACTGGTCCCTACTGGTCCGTACTGGTCCGTACTGGCCCATACTGGTCCGTTCTGGTACGTTCTGTTCCATATTGGTCCGTACTGGTCCATCCTGGTCTGTACTGGTCCATATAGGTCCGTTGTGGCCCGCACTGGTCCATACTGGTCCGTACTGGTCCGTTCTGGTCCGTACTGGTCCATCGTATTCCGTGCTGGTCCATACTGGTCCATACTGGTCTGTTCTGGTCCGCACTGCTCCATACTGGTACGTTCTGTTCCATAGTGGTCCGTACTAGTCCGTACTTGTCCGTTCTGTTCCGCACTGGTCCGCACTGGTCCATACTGGTCCGCAATGGTCCATACTGGTCCGTACTGGTCCGTACTGGTCTGTTCTGGTCCGCAATGGTCCATACTTGTCCGTACTGGTCCGTTCTGGTCCATACTGTTCCGTACTGGTCCGTTCTGGTCCGTACTGGCCCATCGTGTTCCGTTCTGGTCCATACTGGTCCATACTGGTCCGTTCTGGTCCGCACTGGTCCATACTGGTACGTTCTGTTCCATAGTGGTCCGTACTAGTCCGTACTGGTCCGTTCTGGTCCGCACTGGTCCGCACTGGTCCGTACTGGTCCGTCCTGGTTTGTATTGGTCCGTCCTGGTCCGTATTGGTCCCTACTGATCCATACTGGTCCATACTAGTCCATACTGGTCCGTTCTGGTCCACACTGGTCCATACTGGTCCGTACTGGTCCGTACTGGTCCATACCGGTCCGTACTGGTCCATAGTGTTCCGTACTGGTCCATACTGGTCCGTACTGGTCCGTCCTGGTCCGTATTGGTCCCTACTGATCCATACTGGTCCATACTGGTCCATACTGGTCCGTTCTGGTCCGCACTGGTCCATACTGGTCCGTACTGGTCCATACTGGTCCGTACTGGTCCGTTCTGGTCCATACTGCTCTGTAGTGGTCCGTACTGGTCTGTACTGGTCCCTATTGGTCCGTTCTGGTCCGTACTGGTCCGTACTGGTCCGTCCTGGTCTGTTCTGGTCCATACAGGTCCGTTCTGGTCCGCACTGGTCCATACTGGTCCGCAATGGTCCGTACTGGTCCGTACTGGCCCATACTGGTCCGTACTGACCCATACTGGTCCGTACCGGTCCGTACTGGTCCATACCGGTCCGTACTGGTCCGTACTGTTCCATAGTGGTCCGTACTGGTCCGTTCTGATCTGTACTGGTCCATACTGGTCCGTACTGGTCCGTTCTTGTCCGTACTGGTCCATAGTGTTCCGTACTGGTCCCTACCGGTCCGTACTGGTCCCTACCAGTCCGTACTGGTCCGTTCTGGTACGTTCTGTTCCATAGTGGTCCGTACTAGTCCGTACTGGTCGGTTCTGGTCCGCACTGGTCCTCACTGGTCCATATTGGTCCGTCCTGGTCCGTACTGGTCCATACTGCTCCGTACTGCCCCCTTGTGGTCCGTACTGGTCCCTAGTATTCCGTACTGGTCCGTACTCGTCCGTTCTGGTCCGTACTGGTCCATCGTATTCCGTGCTGGTCCATACTGGTCCATACTGGTCTGTTCTGGTCCGCACTGCTCCATACTGGTACGTTCTGTTCCATAGTGGTCCGTACTAGTCCGTACTTGTCCGTTCTGTTCCGCACTGGTCCGCACTGGTCCATACTGGTCCGCAATGGTCCATACTGGTCCGTACTGGTCCGTACTGGTCTGTTCTGGTCCGCAATGGTCCATACTTGTCCGTACTGGTCCGTTCTCGTCCATACTGTTCCGTACTGGTCCGTTCTGGTCCGTACTGGTCCATCGTGTTCCGTGCTGGTCCATACTGGTCCATACTGGTCCGTTCTGGTCCGCACTGGTCCATACTGGTACGTTCTGTTCCATAGTGGTCCGTACTAGTCCGTACTGGTCCGTTCTGGTCCGCACTGGTCCGCACTGGTCCGTACTGGTCCGTCCTGGTCCGTATTGATCCGTCCTGGTCCGTATTTGTCCCTACTGATCCATACTGGTCCATACTAGTCCATACTGGTCCGTTCTGGTCCGCAGTGGTCCATACTGGTCCGTACTGGTCCGTACTGGTCCATACCGGTCCGTACTGGTCCATAGTGGTCCGTACTGGTCCATACTGGTCCGTACTGGTCCGTCCTGGTCCGTATTGGTCCCTACTGATCCATACTGGTCCATACTGGTCCATACTGGTCCGTTCTGGTCCGCACTGGTCCATACTGGTCCGTACTGGTCCATACTGGTCCGTACTGGTCCGTTCTGGTCCATACTGCTCTGTAGTGGTCCGTACTGGTCTGTACTGGTCCCTATTGGTCCGTTCTGGTCCGTACTGGTCCGTACTGGTCCGTCCTGGTCTGTTCTGGTCCATACAGGTCCGTTCTGGTCCGCACTGGTCCATACTGGTCCGCAATGGTCCGTACTGGTCCGTACTGGCCCATACTGGTCCGTACTGACCCATACTGGTCCGTACCGGTCCGTACTGGTCCATACCGGTCCGTACTGGTCCGTACTGTTCCATAGTGGTCCGTACTGGTCCGTTCTGATCTGTACTGGTCCATACTGGTCCGTACTGGTCCGTTCTTGTCCGTACTGGTCCATAGTGTTCCGTACTGGTCCCTACCGGTCCGTACTGGTCCCTACCAGTTCGTACTGGTCCGTTCTGGTACGTTCTGTTCCATAGTGGTCCGTACTAGTCTGTACTGGTCGGTTCTGGTCCGCACTGGTCCTAACTGGTCCATATTGGTCCGTCCTGGTCCGTACTGTTCCATACTGCTCCGTACTGCCCCCTTGTGGTCCGTACTGGTCCCTAGTATTCCGTACTGGTCCGTACTCGTCCGTTCTGGTTTGTACTGGTCCATAGTGGTCCGTAGTGGTCCGTACTGGTCTATTCTGGTCCGTACTGGTCCATAGTGTTCCGTGCTGGTCCGTACTGGTCCGTTCTGGTCTGCCCTTGTCCATACTGGTCCATACTGGTCCGCACTGGTCCATACTGGACCATACTGGTCCATAGTGGTCCGTACTGGTCCATACTGGTCCGTACTGGTCCATATTGGTCCGTACTGGTCCATACTGGTCCGTACTGGTCCGTAGTGGTCCCTATTGGTCCGTTCTGGTCCATACTGGTCCGTACTGGTCCGTCCCGGTCTGTTCTGGTCCATACAGGTCCGTTCTGGTCTGCACTGGTCCATACTGGTCCGCAATGGTCCGTACTGGTCCGTACTGGCCCATACTGGTCCGTACTGGTCCGTACTGGTCCATACCGGTCCATACTGGTCCGTACTGGTCCCTTCTGGTCTGCCCTTGTCCGTACTGGTCCATACTGGTCCACACTGGTCCATACTGGTCCATACTGGTCCGTACTGGTCCGTTCTGATCTGTACTGGTCCATACTGGTCCGTACTGGTCCGTTCTTGTCCGTACTGGTCCATAGTGTTCCGTACTGGTCCCTACCGGTCCGTACTGGTCCCTACCAGTCCGTACTGGTCCGTTCTGGTACGTTCTGTTCCATAGTGGTCCGTACTAGTCCGTACTGGTCGGTTCTGGTCCGCACTGGTCCTCACTGGTCCATATTGGTCCGTCCTGGTCCGTACTGGTCCATACTGGTCCATACTGCCCCCTTGTGGTCCGTACTGGTCCCTAGTATTCCGTATTGGTCCGTACTCGTCCGTTCTGGTCCGTACTGGTCCATCGTATTCCGTGCTGGTCCATACTGGTCCATACTGGTCTGTTCTGGTCCGCACTGCTCCATACTGGTACGTTCTGTTCCATAGTGGTCCGTACTAGTCCGTACTTGTCCGTTCTGTTCCGCACTGGTCCGCACTGGTCCATACTGGTCCGCAATGGTCCATACTGGTCCGTACTGGTCCGTACTGGTCTGTTCTGGTCCGCAATGGTCCATACTTGTCCGTACTGGTCCGTTCTCGTCCATACTGTTCCGTACTGGTCCGTTCTGGTCCGTACTGGTCCATCGTGTTCCGTGCTGGTCCATACTGGTCCATACTGGTCCGTTCTGGTCCGCACTGGTCCATACTGGTACGTTCTGTTCCATAGTGGTCCGTACTAGTCCGTACTGGTCCGTTCTGGTCCGCACTGGTCCGCACTGGTCCGTACTGGTCCGTCCTGGTCCGTATTGATCCGTCCTGGTCCGTATTTGTCCCTACTGATCCATACTGGTCCATACTAGTCCATACTGGTCCGTTCTGGTCCGCAGTGGTCCATACTGGTCCGTACTGGTCCGTACTGGTCCATACCGGTCCGTACTGGTCCATAGTGGTCCGTACTGGTCCATACTGGTCCGTACTGGTCCGTCCTGGTCCGTATTGGTCCCTACTGATCCATACTGGTCCATACTGGTCCATACTGGTCCGTTCTGGTCCGCACTGGTCCATACTGGTCCGTACTGGTCCATACTAGTCCGTACTGGTCCGTTCTGGTCCATACTGCTCTGTAGTGGTCCGTACTGGTCTGTACTGGTCCCTATTGGTCCGTTCTGGTCCGTACTGGTCCGTACTGGTCCGTCCTGGTCTGTTCTGGTCCATACAGGTCCGTTCTGGTCCGCACTGGTCCATACTGGTCCGCAATGGTCCGTACTGGTCCGTACTGGCCCATACTGGTCCGTACTGACCCATACTGGTCCGTACCGGTCCGTACTGGTCCATACCGGTCTGTACTGGTCCGTACTGTTCCATAGTGGTCCGTACTGGTCTGTTCTGATCTGTACTGGTCCATACTGGTCCATACTGGTCCGTTCTTGTCCGTACTGGTCCATAGTGTTCCGTACTGGTCCCTACCGGTCCGTACTGGTCCCTACCAGTTCGTACTGGTCCGTTCTGGTACGTTCTGTTCCATAGTGGTCCGTACTAGTCCGTACTGGTCGGTTCTGGTCCGCACTGGTCCTAACTGGTCCATATTGGTCCGTCCTGGTCCGTACTGTTCCATACTGCTCCGTACTGCCCCCTTGTGGTCCGTACTGGTCCGTTCTGGTCTGCCCTTGTCCATACTGGTCCATACTGGTCCGCACTGGTCCATACTGGACCATACTGGTCCATAGTGGTCCGTACTGGTCCATACTGGTCCGTACTGGTCCATATTGGTCCGTACTGGTCCATACTGGTCCGTACTGGTCCGTAGTGGTCCCTATTGGTCCGTTCTGGTCCATACTGGTCCGTACTGGTCCGTCCCGGTCTGTTCTGGTCCATACAGGTCCGTTCTGGTCTGCACTGGTCCATACTGGTCCGCAATGGTCCGTACTGGTCCGTACTGGCCCATACTGGTCCGTACTGGTCCGTACTGGTCCATACCGGTCCATACTGGTCCGTACTGGTCCCTTCTGGTCTGCCCTTGTCCGTACTGCTCCATACTGGTCCACACTGGTCCATACTGGTCCATACTGGTACGTACTGGTCCGTACCGGTCCATACCGGTCCATACTGGTCCGTACTGGTCCGTACTGGTCTGCCCTTGTCCATACTGGTCCGTACTGGTCCGCACTCGTCCATACTGGTCCATAGTGCTCCGTACTGCCCCCTAGTGGTCCGTACTGGTCACTAGTAGTCCGTACTGGACCGTACTGGTCCGTTCTGCTCCGTACTGGTCCATAGTGGTCCGTACTGGTCCATTCTGGTCCGTACTGGTCCATACTGGTCCGCATGGTCCATACTGGTCCGTACTGGTCCGTACTGGTCTGTTCTGGTCCGCACTGGTCCATACCGGTCCGTACTGGTCCGTACTGTTCCATAGTGGTCCGTACTGGTCCGTTCTGATCTGTACTGGTCCATACTGGTCCGTACTGGTCCGTTCTTGTCCGTACTGGTCCATAGTGTTCCGTACTGGTCCCTACCGGTCCGTACAGGTCCCTACCAGTCCGTACTGGTCCGTTCTGGTACGTTCTGTTCCATAGTGGTCCGTACTAGTCCGTACTGGTCGGTTCTGGTCCGCACTGGTCCTCACTGGTCCATATTGGTCCGTCCTGGTCCGTACTGGTCCATACTGCTCCGTACTGCCCCCTTGTGGTCCGTACTGGTCCCTAGTATTCCGTACTGGTCCGTACTCGTCCGTTCTGGTTTGTACTGGTCCATAGTGGTCCGTACTGGTCTATTCTGGTCCGTACTGGTCCATAGTGTTCCGTGCTGGTCCGTACTGGTCCGTTCTGGTCTGCCCTTGTCCATACTGGTCCATACTGGTCCGCACTGGTCCATACTGGTCCATACTGGTCCATACTGGTCCGCACTGGTCCATACTGGTCCGTACTGGTCCATACTGGTCCATACTGGTCTGTACTGGTCCGTACTGGTCCGTAGTGGTCCCTATTGGTCCGTTCTGGTCCGTACTGGTCCGTACTGGTCCGTCCCGGTCTGTTCTGGTCCATACAGGTCCGTTCTGGTCTGCACTGGTCCATACTGGTCCGCAATGGTCCGTACTGGTCCGTACTGGCCCATACTGGTCCGTACTGGTCCGTACTGGTCCATACCGGTCCATACTGGTCCGTACTGGTCCCTTCTGGTCTGCCCTTTTCCATACTGGTCCGTACTGGTCCGCACTGGTCCATACTGGTCCATACTGGTCCGTACTGGTCCGTACCGGTCCATATCGGTCCATACTGGTCCGTACTGGTCCGTACTGGTCTGCCCTTGTCCATACTGGTCCGTACTGGTCCGCACTCGTCCATACTGGTCCATACTGGTCCGTACTGCCCCCTAGTGGTCCGTACTGGTCACTAGTAGTCCGTACTGGACCGTACTGGTCCGTTCTGCTCCGTACTGGTCCATAGTGGTCCGTACTGGTCCATTCTGGTCCGTACTGGTCCATAGTGTTCCGTGCTGGTCCATACTGGTCCGTACTGGTCCGTTCTGGTCCGCACTGGTCCATACTGGTCCGCACTGGTCCATACTGGTCCGTACTGGTCCGTACTGGTCTGTTCTGGTCCGCACTGGTCCATACTGGTCCGATCTGGTCCGTACTGTTCCATAGTGGTCCGTACTGGCCCGTTCTGATCTGTACTGGTCCATACTGGCCCGTACTGGTCCGTTCTTGTCCGTACTGGTCCATACTGTTCCGTACTGCTCCATACTGGTCCGTACTGGTCCATACTGGTTCATACTGGTCCATACTGTTCCGTACTGGTCCATACTGGTCCATACTGGTCCGTTCTGGTCCGTACTGTTTCATAGTGGTCCGTACTGGTCCGTTCTGGTCCGTACTGGTCCATAATGGTCCGTACTGGTCCGTTCTGGTACGTTCTGTTCCATAGTGGTCCGTACTAGTCCGTACTGGTCGGTTCTGGTCCGCACTGGTCCTCACTGGTCCATACTGCTCCGTACTGCCCCCTTGTGGTCCGTACTGGTCCCTAGTATTCTGTACTGGTCCGTACTGGTCTGTTCTGGTCCGTTCTGTTCCGCACTGGTCCGCACTGGTCCATACTGGTCCGTTCTGGTTCATACTTGTCCGTTCTGGTCCGTACTGGTCTGTTCTGGTCCGCACTGGTCCATACTGGTCCGTACTGGTCCGTTCTGGTCCGTACTGGTCTGTTCTGTTCCGCACTGGTCCGTACTGTTCCGTAGTGTTCCGTATTGGTCCGTTCTGGTCCGTACTGGTCCATTCTGGTCCATACTGGTCCGTACTGGTCCGTACTGGTCTGTTCTCTTCCATGGAAGTTCCATACTGGTCCGCACTGGTCCATACTGGTCCGTACTGGTCCGTACTGGTCTGTTCTGGTCCGCACTGATACATACTGGTCCGTACTGGTCCGTACTGGTCCGTACTGGTCCATACCGGTCCATACTTGTCTGTACTGGTCGTACTGGTCCGTAGTGGTCCCTATTGGTCCGTACTGGTCCGTACTGGTCCGTACCGGTCCATACTGATCCGTCCTGGTCCGTTCTGGTCCATACTGGTCTGTTCTGCTCTGCACTGGTCCATACTGGTCGCACTGGTCCGTACTGGTCCATACTGGCCCATACTGGTCCATATTGGTCCATACTGGTCCACACTGGTCCGCACCGGTCCATACTGCTCCGTACTGGTCCCTACCGGTCCGTACTGGTCCGTACTGGTCCATACATGTCCATACTGGTCCGTACTGCTCCGTTCTGGTCTGCCCTTGTCCATACTGGTCCGTACTGGTCCGCACTGGTCCATACTGGTCCATACTGGTCCGTACTGGTCCGTACAGGTCCATACCGGTCCATACTGGTCCGTACTGGTCCGTTCTGGTCTGCCCTTGTCCATACTGGTCCGTACTGGTCCGCACTGGTCCATACTGGTCCATACTGCTCCGTACTGCCCCCTAGTGGTCCATACTGGTCACTAGTAGTCCGTACTGGTCCGTACTGGTCCGTTCTGCTCCGTACTGGTCCATAGTGGCCCGTACTGGTCCGTTCTGGTCCGTACTGGTCCATAGCGGTCCGTACTGCTCCGTACTGCCCCCTTGTGGTCCGTACTGGTCCCTAGTATTCTGTACTGGTCCGTACTGGTCCGTTCTGGTCCGTTCTGTTCCGCACTGGTCCGTACTGGTCCGTTCTGGTCCGTTCTGTTCCGCACTGGTCCGCACTGGTCCATACTGGTCCGTTCTGGTTCATACTTGTCCGTTCTGGTCCGTACTGGTCTGTTCTGGTCCGCACTGGTCCATACTGGTCGTACTGGTCCGTTCTGGTCCGTACTGGTCTGTTCTGGTCCGCACTGGTCCGTACTGTTCCGTAGTGTTCCGTATTGGTCTGTTCTGGTCCGTACTGGTCCATACTGGTCCATACTGGTCCGTACTGGTCCGTACTGGTCTGTTCTCTTCCATACTGGTCCGCACTGGTCCATACTGGTCCGTACTGGTCCGTACTGGTCTGTTCTGGTCCGCACTGATACATACTGGTCCGTACTGGTCCGTACTGGTCCGTACTGGTCCATACCGGTCCATACTTGTCTGTACTGGTCCGTACTGGTCCGTAGTGGTCCTATTGGTCCGTACTGGTCCGTACTGGTCCGTACCGGTCCATACTGATCCGTCCTGGTCCGTTCTGGTCCATACTGGTCTGTTCTGCTCTGCACTGGTCCATACTGGTCGCACTGGTCCGTACTGGTCCGTACTGGCCCATACTGGTCCATATTGGTCCATACTGGTCCACACTGGTCCGTACCGGTCCATACTGCTCTGTACTGGTCCCTACCGGTCCGTACTGGTCCGTACTGGTCCATACATGTCCATACTGGTCCGTACTGCTCCGTTCTGGTCTGCCCTTGTCCATACTGGTCCGTACTGGCCGCACTGGTCCATACTGGTCCATACTGGTCCGTACTGGTCCGTACAGGTCCATACCGGTCCATACTGGTCCGTACTGGTCCGTTCTGTCTGCCCTTGTCCATACTGGTCCGTACTGGTCCGCACTGGTCCATACTGGTCCATACTGCTCCGTACTGCCCCCTAGTGGTCCATACTGGTCACTAGTAGTCCGTACTGGTCGTACTGGTCCGTTCTGCTCCGTACTGGTCCATAGTGGCCCGTACTGGTCCGTTCTGGTCCGTACTGGTCCATAGCGGTCCGTACTGTCCCTACTGGTCCGTACTGGTCCGCTCTGGTCCATACTGGTCCGTACTGGTCCATACTGGTCTGTACTGGTCCACAATGGTCCGTTCCAGTCCGCACTGGTCCATACTGGTCCGTACTGGTCCGCACTGGTCCATACTGTTCCGTACTGTTCCATAGTGGTCCGTACTGGTCCGTTCTGATCTGTACTGCTCCATACTGGTCCGTACTGGTCCGTTCTGGTCCGTTCTGGTCCGTACTGGTCCATACTGGTCCGTACTGGTCCGTTCTGGTCCGTACTGGTCCATCGTGCTCCGTGCTGGTCCATACTGGTCCATACTAGTCTGTTCTGGTCCGCACTGGTCCATACTGGTACGTCTGTTCCATAGTGGTCCGTACTAGTCCGTACTTGTCCGTTCTGTTCCGCACTGGTCCGCACTGGTCCATACTGGTCCGCAATGGTCCATACTGGTCCGTACTGGTCCGTACTGGTCTGTTCTGGTCCGCAATGGTCCATACTGGTCCGTACTGGTCCGTTCTGGTCCATACTGTTCCGTACTGGTCCGTTTTGGTCGTACTGTCCATCGTGTTCCGTGCTGGTCCATACTGGTCCATACTGGTCCGTTCTGGTCCGCACTGGTCCATACTGGTACGTTCTGTTCCATATTGGTCCGTACTAGTCCGTACTTGTCCGTTCTGGTCCGCACTGGTCCGCACTGGTCCGTACTGGTACGTCCTGGTCCGTATTGGTCCGTACTGGTCCGTTCTGGTCCGCACTGGTCCATACTGGTCCGTACTGGTCCATACTGGTCCGTACTGGTCCGTACTGGTCCATAGTGGTCCGTATTGGTCCATAGTGGTCCGTACTGGTCCGTACTGGTCCATTCTGGTCCATACTGATCCATACTGGTCCGCACTGGTCCATACTGGTCCGCACTGGTCCATACTGGTCCGTTCTGGTCCGCACTGGTCCATACTGGTCCGCACTGGTCCATACTGGTCCGTACTGGTCCGTTCTGGTCCGTACTGGTCTGTTCTGATCCGCACTGGTCCGTACTGGTCCGTCGTGTTCCCTATTGGTCCGTTCTGGTCCGTACTGGTCCATACTGGTCCATACTGGTCCGTACTGGTCCATACTGGTCCATACTGGTCCGTACTGGTCCGCACTGGTCCATACTGGTACGTTCTGTTCCATAGTTGTCTGTACTAGTCCGTGCTTGTCCGTTCTGTTCCGCACTGGTCCGTACTGGTCCATACTGGTCCGCACTGGTCCATACTGGTCCATACTGGTCCGTACTGTCTGTTCTGGTCCGCACTGGTCCATACTGGTCAGTACTGTTCGTTCTGGTCCATACTGGTCTGTAGTGGTCCGTTCTGGTCCGTACTGGTCCGTAGAGTTCCCTATTGGTCCGTTCTGGTCCGTACTGGTCCATACTGGTCCATACTGGTCCGTACTGGTCCATACTGGTCCATACTGGTCCGTACTGGTCCGTTCTGGTCCGTACTGGTCGCTACTGATCCATACTGGTCCATACTGGTCCATAGTGGTCCGTTCTGGTCCGCACTCGTCCATACTGGTCCGTACTGGTCCATACTGCTCCGTACTGGTCCATACTAGTCCATACTTGTCCGTACTGGTCCGTACTGGTCCGTAGTGGTCCCTATTGGTCCGTACTGGTCCGTACTGGTCCGTACCGGTCCGTACTGGTCCGTCCTGGTCCGTTCTGGTCCATACTGGTCCGTTGTGGTCTGCACTGCTCCAGACTGGTCCGCACTGGTCCGTACTGGTCCGTACTGGCCCATACTGGTCCATATTGGTCCATACTGGTCCGTACTGGTCCGTACCGGTCCATACCGGTCCATACTGGTCCGTACTGGTCTGTACTGGTCTGCCCTTGTCCATACTGGTCCGTACTGGTCCGCACTCGTCCATACTGGTCCATACTGGTCCGTACTGCCCCCTAGTGGACCGTACTGGTCACTAGTAGTCCGTACTGGACCGTACTGGTCCGTTCTGCTCCGTACTGGTCCATAGTGGTCCGTACTGGTCCATTCTGGTCCGTACTGGTCCATAGTGTTCCGTGCTGGTCCATACTGGTCCATACTGGTCCGTTCTGGTCCGCACTGGTCCATACTGGTCCGCACTGGTCCATACAGGTCCGTCCTGGTCCGTACTGGTCTGTTCTGGTCTGCACTGGTCCATACTGGTCCGATCTGGTCCGTACTGTTCCATAGTGGTCCGTACTGGCCCGTTCTGATCTGTACTGGTCCATACTGGCCCGTACTGGTCCGTTCTTGTCCGTACTGGTCCATACTGTTCCGTACTGCTCCGTACTGGTCCATACTGGTCCATACTGGTCCATACTGTTCCGTACTGGTCCATACTGGTCCATACTGGTCCGTTCTGGTCCGTACTGTTTCATAGTGGTCCGTACTGGTCCGTTCTGGTCCGTACTGGTCCATAATGGTCCGTACTGGTCCGTTCTGGTACGTTCTGTTCCATAGTGGTCCGTACTAGTCCGTACTGGTCCGTTCTGGTCCGCACTGGTCCTCACTGGTCCATACTGCTCCGTACTGCCCCCTTGTGGTCCGTACTGGTCCCTAGTATTCTGTACTGGTCCGTACTGGTCCGTTCTGGTCCGTTCTGTTCCGCACTGGTCCGCACTGGTCCATACTGGTCCGTTCTGGTTCATACTTGTCCGTTCTGGTCCGTACTGGTCTGTTCTGGTCCGCACTGGTCCATACTGGTCCGTACTGGTCCGTTCTGGTCCGTACTGGTCTGTTCTGGTCCGCACTGGTCCGTACTGTTCCGTAGTGTTCCGTATTGGTCCGTTCTGGTCCGCACTGGTCCATACTGGTCCATACTGGTCCGTACTGGTCCATACTGGTCTGTTCTCTTCCATACTGGTCCGCACTGGTCCATACTGGTCCGTACTGGTCCGTACTGGTCTGTTCTGGTCCGCACTGGTCCATACTGGTCAGTACTGTTCCGTTCTGGTCCATACTGGTCTGTAGTGGTCCGTTCTGGTCCGTACTGGTCCGTAGAGTTCCCTATTGGTCCGTTCTGGTCCGTACTGGTCCATACTGGTCCATACTGGTCCGTACTGGTCCATACTGGTCCATACTGGTCCGTACTGGTCCGTTCTGGTCCGTACTGGTCGCTACTGATCCATACTGGTCCATACTGGTCCATAGTGGTCCGTTCTGGTCCGCACTCGTCCATACTGGTCCGTACTGGTCCATACTGCTCCGTACTGGTCCATACTAGTCCATACTTGTCCGTACTGGTCCGTACTGGTCCGTAGTGGTCCCTATTGGTCCGTACTGGTCCGTACTGGTCCGTACCGGTCCGTACTGGTCCGTCCTGGTCCGTTCTGGTCCATACTGGTCCGTTGTGGTCTGCACTGCTCCAGACTGGTCCGCACTGGTCCGTACTGGTCCGTACTGGCCCATACTGGTCCATATTGGTCCATACTGGTCCGTACTGGTCCGTACCGGTCCATACCGGTCCATACTGGTCCGTACTGGTCTGTACTGGTCTGCCCTTGTCCATACTGGTCCGTACTGGTCCGCACTCGTCCATACTGGTCCATACTGGTCCGTACTGCCCCCTAGTGGACCGTACTGGTCACTAGTAGTCCGTACTGGACCGTACTGGTCCGTTCTGCTCCGTACTGGTCCATAGTGGTCCGTACTGGTCCATTCTGGTCCGTACTGGTCCATAGTGTTCCGTGCTGGTCCATACTGGTCCATACTGGTCCGTTCTGGTCCGCACTGGTCCATACTGGTCCGCACTGGTCCATACAGGTCCGTCCTGGTCCGTACTGGTCTGTTCTGGTCTGCACTGGTCCATACTGGTCCGATCTGGTCCGTACTGTTCCATAGTGGTCCGTACTGGCCCGTTCTGATCTGTACTGGTCCATACTGGCCCGTACTGGTCCGTTCTTGTCCGTACTGGTCCATACTGTTCCGTACTGCTCCGTACTGGTCCATACTGGTCCATACTGGTCCATACTGTTCCGTACTGGTCCATACTGGTCCATACTGGTCCGTTCTGGTCCGTACTGTTTCATAGTGGTCCGTACTGGTCCGTTCTGGTCCGTACTGGTCCATAATGGTCCGTACTGGTCCGTTCTGGTACGTTCTGTTCCATAGTGGTCCGTACTAGTCCGTACTGGTCCGTTCTGGTCCGCACTGGTCCTCACTGGTCCATACTGCTCCGTACTGCCCCCTTGTGGTCCGTACTGGTCCCTAGTATTCTGTACTGGTCCGTACTGGTCCGTTCTGGTCCGTTCTGTTCCGCACTGGTCCGCACTGGTCCATACTGGTCCGTTCTGGTTCATACTTGTCCGTTCTGGTCCGTACTGGTCTGTTCTGGTCCGCACTGGTCCATACTGGTCCGTACTGGTCCGTTCTGGTCCGTACTGGTCTGTTCTGGTCCGCACTGGTCCGTACTGTTCCGTAGTGTTCCGTATTGGTCCGTTCTGGTCCGTACTGGTCCATACTGGTCCATACTGGTCCGTACTGGTCCATACTGGTCTGTTCTCTTCCATACTGGTCCGCACTGGTCCATACTGGTCCGTACTGGTCCGTACTGGTCTGTTCTGGTCCGCACTGATACATACTGGTCCGTACTGGTCCGTACTGGTCCGTACTGGTCCATACCGGTCCATACTTGTCTGTACTGGTCCGTACTGGTCCGTAGTGGTCCCTATTGGTCCGTACTGGTCCGTACTGGTCCGTACAGGTCCATACTGATCCGTCCTGGTCCGTTCTGGTCCATACTGGTCTGTTCTGCTCTGCACTGCTCCATACTGGTCCGTACTGGTCCATACTGCTCCGTACTGGTCCATACTAGTCCATACTTGTCCGTACTGGTCCGTACTGGTCCGTAGTGGTCCCTATTGGTCCGTACTGGTCCGTACTGGTCCGTACCGGTCCGTACTGGTCCGTCCTGGTCCGTTCTGGTCCATACTGGTCCGTTGTGGTCTGCACTGGTCCAGACTGGTCCGCACTGGTCCGTACTGGTCCGTACTGGCCCATACTGGTCCATATTGGTCCATACTGGTCCACACTGGTCCGTACCGGTCCATACTGCTCCGTACTGGTCCCTACCGGTCCGTACTGGTCCGTACTGGTCCATACCGGTCCATACTGCTCCGTACTGCTCCGTTCTGGTCTGCCCTTGTCCATACTGGTCCGTACTGGTCCGCACTGGTCCATACTGGTCCATACTGGTCCGTACTGGTCCGTACAGGTCCATACCGGTCCATACTGGTCCGTACTGGTCCGTTCTGGTCTGCCCTTGTCCATACTGGTCCGTACTGGTCCGCACTCGTCCATACTGGTCCATACTGCTCCGTACTGCCCCCTAGTGGTCCGTACTGGTCACTAGTAGTCCGTACTGGACCGTACTGGTCCGTTCTGGTCCGTACTGGTCCATAGTGTTCCGTGCTGGTCCATACTGGTCCATACTGGTCCGTTCTGGTCCGCACTGGTCCGTACTGGTCCGTACTGTTCCATAGTGGTCCGTACTGGTCCATTCTGGTCCGTACTGGTCCATAGTGTTCCGTGCTGGTCCATACTGGTCCATACTGGTCCGTTCTGGTCCGCACTGGTCCAGACTGGTACGTTCTGTTCCATAGTGGTCCGTACTAGTCCGTACTTGTCCGTTCTGTTCCGCACAGGTCCGCACTGGTCCATACTGGTCCGCACTGGTCCATACTGGTCCGT
Source organism: Anomalospiza imberbis (assembly GCF_031753505.1). Taxonomy (NCBI): domain Eukaryota; kingdom Metazoa; phylum Chordata; class Aves; order Passeriformes; family Viduidae; genus Anomalospiza; species Anomalospiza imberbis. The sequence continues at coordinate 113,959 of NW_027099899.1, forward strand.
ACTGGTCCGTACTGGTCTGTTCTGGTCCGCACTGGTCCATACTGGTCCGATCTGGTCCGTACTGTTCCATAGTGGTCCGTACTGGTCCGTTCTGATCTGTACTGGTCCATACTGGCCCGTACTGGTCCGTTCTTGTCCGTACTGGTCCATACTGTTCCGTACTGCTCCATACTGGTCCGTACTGGTCCATACTGGTCCATACTGGTCCATACTGTTCCGTACTGGTCCATACTGGTCCATACTGGTCCGTTCTGGTCCGTACTGTTTCATAGTGGTCCGTACTGGTCCGTTCTGGTACGTTCTGTTCCATAGTGGTCCGTACTAGTCCGTACTGGTCGGTTCTGGTCCGCACTGGTCCTCACTGGTCCATACTGGTCTGTCCTGGTCCGTACTGGTCCATACTGCTCCGTACTGCCCCCTTGTGGTCCGTACTGGTCCCTAGTATTCCGTACTGGTCCGTACTGGTCCGTTCTGGTCCGTTCTGTTCCGCACTGGTCCGCACTGGTCCATACTGGTCCGTTCTGGTTCATACTTGTCCGTTCTGGTCCGTACTGGTCTGTTCTGGTCCGCACTGGTCCATACTGGTCCGTACTGGTCCGTTCTGGTTCGTACTGGTCTGTTCTGGTCCGCACTGGTCCGTACTGGTCCGAAGTGTTCCGTATTGGTCCGTTCTAGTCCATACTGGTCCATACTGGTCCATAGTGGTCCGTACTGGTCCATACTGGTCCGTACTGGTCCGTACTGGTCCGCACTGGTCCATACTGGTCCGTACTGGTCCGTACTGGTCTGTTCTGGTCCGCACTGGTCCATACTGGTCCGTACTGGTCCGTTCTGGTCCGTACTGGTCTGTAGTGGTCTGTTCTGGTCCGCACTGGTCCGTACTGGTCCGAAGTGTTCCGTATTGGTCCGTTCTAGTCCGTACTGGTCCATACTGGTCCATAGTTTTCCGTACTGGTCCATACTGGTCCGTACTGGTCCGTACTGGTCCGCACTGGTCCATACTGGTCCGTACTGGTCCGTACTGGTCTGTTCTGGTCCATACTGGTCCATACTGGTCCGTACTGGTCCGTTCTGGTCCGTACTGGTCTGTAGTGGTCCGTACTGGTCCGTACTGGTCCGTAGAGTTCCCTATTGGTCCGTTCTGGTCCGTACTGGTCCGTACCTGTCCGCTCTGGTTCATACTGGTCCGTACTGGTCCCTACTGGTCCGTACTGGTCCGTACTGGCCCATACTGGTCCGTTCTGGTACGTTCTGTTCCATATTGGTCCGTACTGGTCCATCCTGGTCTGTACTGGTCCATATAGGTCCGTTGTGGCCCGCACTGGTCCATACTGGTCCGTACTGGTCCGTTCTGGTCCGTACTGGTCCATCGTATTCCGTGCTGGTCCATACTGGTCCATACTGGTCTGTTCTGGTCCGCACTGCTCCATACTGGTACGTTCTGTTCCATAGTGGTCCGTACTAGTCCGTACTTGTCCGTTCTGTTCCGCACTGGTCCGCACTGGTCCATACTGGTCCGCAATGGTCCATACTGGTCCGTACTGGTCCGTACTGGTCTGTTCTGGTCCGCAATGTTCCATACTTGTCCGTACTGGTCCGTTCTGGTCCATACTGTTCCGTACTGGTCCGTTCTGGTCCGTACTGGTCCATCGTGTTCCGTGCTGGTCCATACTGGTCCATACTGGTCCGTTCTGGTCCGCACTGGTCCATACTGGTACGTTCTGTTCCATAGTGGTCCGTACTAGTCCGTACTTGTCCGTTCTGGTCCGCACTGGTCCGCACTGGTCCGTACTGGTCCGTCCTGGTCCGTATTGGTCCGTCCTGGTCCGTATTGGTCCCTACTGATCCATACTGGTCCATACTAGTCCATACTGGTCCGTACTGGTCCACACTGGTCCATACTGCTCCGTACTGGTCCGTACTGGTCCGAACTGGTCCGTTCTGGTCCATACTGTTCCGTACTGGTCCATACTGGTCCGTACTGGTCCGTCCTGGTCCGTATTGGTCCCTACTGATCCATACTGGTCCATACTGGTCCATACTGGTCCGTTCTGGTCCGCACTGGTCCATACTGGTCCGTACTGGTCCATACTGGTCCGTACTGGTCCGTTCTGGTCCATACTGCTCTGTAGTGGTCCGTACTGGTCTGTACTGGTCCCTATTGGTCCGTTCTGGTCCGTACTGGTCCGTACTGGTCCGTCCTGGTCTGTTCTGGTCCATACAGGTCCGTTCTGGTCCGCACTGGTCCATACTGGTCCGCAATGGCCCGTACTGGTCCGTACTGGCCCATACTGGTCCGTACTGACCCATACTGGTCCGTACCGGTCCGTACTGGTCCATACCGGTCCGTACTGGTCCGTACTGTTCCATAGTGGTCCGTACTGGTCCGTTCTGATCTGTACTAGTCCGTGCTTGTCCGTTCTGTTCCGCACTGGTCCGTACTGGTCCATACTGGTCCGCACTGGTCCATACTGGTCAGTACTGTTCCGTTCTGGTCCATACTGGTCTGTAGTGGTCCGTTCTGGTCCGTACTGGTCCGTTGAGTTCCCTATTGGTCCGTTCTGGTCCGTACTGGTCCATACTGGTCCATACTGGTCCGTACTGGTCCATACTGGTCCATACTGGTCCGTACTGGTCCGTTCTGGTCCGTACTGGTCGCTACTGATCCATACTGGTCCATACTGGTCCATAGTGGTCCGTTCTGGTCCGCACTGGTCCATACTGGTCCGTACTGGTCCATACTGCTCCGTACTGGTCCATACTAGTCCATACTTGTCCGTACTGGTCCGTACTGGTCCGTAGTGGTCCCTATTGGTCCGTACTGGTCCGTACTGGTCCATACCGGTCCATACTGGTCCGTACTGGTCCCTTCTGGTCTGCCCTTTTCCATACTGGTCCGTACTGATCCGCACTGGTCCATACTGGTCCATACTGGTCCGTACTGGTCCGTACCGGTCCATACCGGTCCATACTGGTCCGTACTGGTCTGTACTGGTCTGCCCTTGTCCATACTGGTCCGTACTGGTCCGCACTCGTCCATACTGGTCCATACTGGTCCGTACTGCCCCCTAGTGGACCGTACTGGTCACTAGTAGTCCGTACTGGACCGTACTGGTCCGTTCTGCTCCGTACTGGTCCATAGTGGTCCGTACTGGTCCATTCTGGTCCGTACTGGTCCATAGTGTTCCGTGCTGGTCCATACTGGTCCATACTGGTCCGTTCTGGTCCGCACTGGTCCATACTGGTCCGCACTGGTCCATACAGGTCCGTCCTGGTCCGTACTGGTCTGTTCTGGTCTGCACTGGTCCATACTGGTCCGATCTGGTCCGTACTGTTCCATAGTGGTCCGTACTGGCCCGTTCTGATCTGTACTGGTCCATACTGGCCCGTACTGGTCCGTTCTTGTCCGTACTGGTCCATACTGTTCCGTACTGCTCCGTACTGGTCCATACTGGTCCATACTGGTCCATACTGTTCCGTACTGGTCCATACTGGTCCATACTGGTCCGTTCTGGTCCGTACTGTTTCATAGTGGTCCGTACTGGTCCGTTCTGGTCCGTACTGGTCCATAATGGTCCGTACTGGTCCGTTCTGGTACGTTCTGTTCCATAGTGGTCCGTACTAGTCCGTACTGGTCGGTTCTGGTCCGCACTGGTCCTCACTGATCCATACTGCTCCGTACTGCCCCCTTGTGGTCCGTACTGGTCCCTAGTATTCTGTACTGGTCCGTACTGGTCCGTTCTGGTCCGTTCTGTTCCGCACCGGTCCGCACTGGTCCATACTGGTCCGTTCTGGTTCATACTTGTCCGTTCTGGTCCGTACTGGTCTGTTCTGGTCCGCACTGGTCCATACTGGTCCGTACTGGTCCGTTCTGGTCCGTACTGGTCTGTTCTGGTCCGCACTGGTCCGTACTGTTCCGTAGTGTTCCGTATTGGTCCGTTCTGGTCCGTACTGGTCCATACTGGTCCATACTGGTCCGTACTGGTCCATACTGGTCTGTTCTCTTCCATACTGGTCCGCACTGGTCCATACTGGTCCGTACTGGTCCGTACTGGTCTGTTCTGGTCCGCACTGATACATACTGGTCCGTACTGGTCCGTACTGGTCCGTACTGGTCCATACCGGTCCATACTTGTCTGTACTGGTCCGTACTGGTCCGTAGTGGTCCCTATTGGTCCGTACTGGTCCGTACTGGTCCGCACTGGTCCATACTGGTCCGTCCTGGTCCGTTCTGGTCCATACTGGTCTGTTCTGCTCTGCACTGGTCCATACTGGTCCGCACTGGTCCGTACTGGTCCGTACTGGCCCATACTGGTCCATATTGGTCCATACTGGTCCACACTGGTCCGTACCGGTCCATACTGCTCCGTACTGGTCCCTACCGGTCCGTACTGGTCCGTACTGGTCCATACATGTCCATACTGGTCCGTACTGCTCCGTTCTGGTCTGCCCTTGTCCATACTGGTCCGTACTGGTCCGCACTGGTCCATACTGGTCCATACTGGTCCGTACTGGTCCGTACAGGTCCATACCGGTCCATACTGGTCCGTACTGGTCCGTTCTGGTCTGCCCTTGTCCATACTGGTCCGTACTGGTCCGCACTGGTCCATACTGGTCCATACTGCTCCGTACTGCCCCCTAGTGGTCCATACTGGTCACTAGTAGTCCGTACTGGTCCGTACTGGTCCGTTCTGCTCCGTACTGGTCCATAGTGGCCCGTACTGGTCCGTTCTGGTCCGTACTGGTCCATAGCGGTCCGTACTGTCCCTACTGGTCCGTACTGGTCCGCTCTGGTCCATACTGGTCCGTACTGGTCCATACTGGTCCGTACTGGTCCACAATGGTCCGTTCCAGTCCGCACTGGTCCATACTGGTCCGTACTGGTCCGCACTGGTCCATACTGGTCCGTACTGTTCCATAGTGGTCCGTACTGGTCCGTTCTGATCTGTACTGCTCCATACTGCTCCGTACTGGTCCGTTCTGGTCCGTTCTGGTCCGTACTGGTCCATACTGGTCTGTACTGGTCCATTCTGGTCCGTACTGGTCCATCGTGTTCCGTGCTGGTCCATACTGGTCCATACTGGTCTGTTCTGGTCCGCACTGGTCCATACTGGTACGTTCTGTTCCATAGTGGTCCGTACTAGTCCGTACTTGTCCGTTCTGTTCCGCACTGGTCCGCACTGGTCCATACTGGTCCGCAATGGTCCATACTGGTCCGTACTGGTCCGTACTGGTCTGTTCTGGTCCGCAATGGTCCATACTTGTCCGTACTGGTCCGTTCTGGTCCATACTGTTCCGTACTGGTCCGTTTTGGTCCGTACTGGTCCATCGTGTTCCGTACTGGTCCATACTGGTCCATACTGGTCCGTTCTGGTCCGCACTGGTCCATACTGGTACGTTCTTTTCCATAGTGGTCCGTACTAGTCCGTACTGGTCCGTTCTGGTCCGCACTGGTCCATACTGGTCCGTACTGGTCCATACTGCTCCGTACTGGTCCATACTAGTCCATACTTGTCCGTACTGGTCCGTACTGTTCCGTAGTGGTCCCTATTGGTCCGTACTGGTCCGTACTGGTCCGTACCGGTCCGTACTGGTCCGTCCTGGTCCGTTCTGGTCCATACTTGTCCGTTGTGGTCTGCACTGGTCCAGACTGGTCCGCACTGGTCCGTACTGGTCCGTACTGGCCCATACTGGTCCATATTGGTCCATACTGGTCCACACTGGTCCGTACCGGTCCATACTGCTCCGTACTGGTCCCTACCGGTCCGTACTGGTCCGTACTGGTCCATACCGGTCCATACTGCTCCGTACTGCTCCGTTCTGGTCTGCCCTTGTCCATACTGGTCCGTACTGGTCCGCACTGGTCCATACTGGTCCATACTGGTCCGTACTGGTCCGTACAGGTCCATACCGGTCCATACTGGTCCGTACTGGTCCGTTCTGGTCTGCCCTTGTCCATACTGGTCCGTACTGGTCCGCACTCGTCCATACTGGTCCATACTGCTCCGTACTGCCCCCTAGTGGTCCGTACTGGTCACTAGTAGTCCGTACTGGACCGTACTGGTCCGTTCTGGTCCGTACTGGTCCATAGTGTTCCGTGCTGGTCCATACTGGTCCATACTGGTCCGTTCTGGTCCGCACTGGTCCAGACTGGTACGTTCTGTTCCATAGAGATCCGTACTGGTCCATTCTGGTCCGTACTGTTCCATAGTGTTCCGTGCTGGTCCATACTGGTCCATACTGGTCCGTTCTGGTCCGCACTGGTCCAGGCTGGTACGTTCTGTTCCATAGTGGTCCGTACTAGTCCGTACTTGTCCGTTCTGTTCCGCACTGGTCCGCACTGGTCCATACTGGTCCGCACTGGTCCATACTGGTCCGTACTGGTCCGTTCTGGTCTGTTCTGGTCCGCACTGGTCCATACTGGTCCGATCTGGTCCGTACTGTTCCATAGTGGCCCGTACTGGTCCGTTCTGATCTGTACTGGTCCATACTGGCCCGTACTGGTCCGTTCTTGTCCGTACTGGTCCATACTGTTCCGTACTGCTCCATACTGGTCCGTACTGGTCCATACTGGTCCGTACTGGTCCGTTCTTGTCCGTACTGGTCCATAGTGTTCGGTACTGGTCCCTACCGGTCCGTACTGGTCCCTACCAGTCCGTACTGGTCCGTTCTGGTCCGTTCTGTTCCATAGTGGTCCGTACTAGTCCGTACTGGTCGGTTCTGGTCCGCACTGGTCCTCACTGGTCCATATTGGTCCGTCCTGGTCCGTACTGGTCCATACTGCTCCGTACTGCCCCCTTGTGGTCCGTACTGGTCCCTAGTATTCCGTACTGGTCCGTACTGGTCCGTTCTGGTCCGTTCTGTTCCGCACTGGTCCGCACTGGTCCATACTGGTCCGTTCTGGTTCATACTTGTCCGTTCTGGTCCGTACTGGTCTGTTCTGGTCCGCACTGGTCCATACTGGTCCGTACTGGTCCGTTCTGGTTCGTACTGGTCTGTTCTGGTCCGCACTGGTCCGTACTGGTCCGAAGTGTTCCGTATTGGTCCGTTCTAGTCCGTACTGGTCCATACTGCTCCATAGTGGTCCGTACTGGTCCATACTGGTCCGTACTGGTCCGTACTGGTCCGCACTGGTCCATATAGGTCCGTTGTGGCCCGCACTGGTCCATACTGGTCCGTACTGGTCCGTTCTGGTCCGTACTGGTCCATCGTATTCCGTGCTGGTCCATACTGGTCCATACTGGTCTGTTCTGGTCCGCACTGCTCCATACTGGTACGTTCTGTTCCATAGTGGTCCGTACTAGTCCGTACTTGTCCGTTCTGTTCCGCACTGGTCCGCACTGGTCCATACTGGTCCGCAATGGTCCATACTGGTCCGTTCTGGTCCGTACTGGTCTGTCCTGGTCCGCAATGTTCCATACTTGTCCGTACTGGTCCGTTCTGGTCCGTACTGGTCCATCGTGTTCCGTGCTGGTCCATACTGGTCCGTACTGGTCCGTACCGGTCCGCACTGGTCCATACTGGTACGTTCTGTTCCATAGTGGTCCGTACTAGTCCGTACTGGTCCGTTCTGGTCCGCACTGGTCCGCACTGGTCCGTACTGGTCCGTCCTGGTCCGTATTGGTCCGTCCTGGTCCGTATTGTCCCTACTGATCCATACTGGTCCATACTAGTCCATACTGGTCCGTACTGGTCCACACTGGTCCATACTGCTCCGTACTGGTCCGTACTGGTCCATACCGGTCCGTACTGGTCCATACTGTTCCGTACTGGTCCATACTGGTCCGTACTGGTCCGTCCTGGTCCGTATTGGTCCCTACTGATCCATACTGGTCCATACTGGTCCATACTGGTCCGTTCTGGTCCGCACTGGTCCATACTGGTCCGTACTGGTCCATACTGGTCCGTACTGGTCCGTTCTGGTCCATACTGCTCTGTAGTGGTCCGTACTGGTCTGTACTGGTCCCTATTGGTCCGTTCTGGTCCACACTGGTCCGTACTGGTCCGTCCTGGTCTGTTCTGGTCCATACAGGTCCGTTCTGGTCCGCACTGGTCCATACTGGTCCGCAATGGTCCGTACTGGTCCGTACTGGCCCATACTGGTCCGTACTGACCCATACTGGTCCGTACCGGTCCGTACTGGTCCATACCGGTCCGTACTGGTCCGTACTGTTCCATAGTGGTCCGTACTGGTCCGTTCTGATCTGTACTGGTCCATACTGGTCCGTACTGGTCCGTTCTTGTCCGTACTGGTCCATAGTGTTCCGTACTGGTCCCTACCGGTCCGTACTGGTCCCTACCAGTCCGTACTGGTCCGTTCTGGTACGTTCTGTTCCATAGTGGTCTCGTACTAGTCCGTACTGGTCGGTTCTGGTCCGCACTGGTCCTCACTGGTCCATATTGGTCCGTCCTGGTCCGTACTGGTCCATACTGCTCCGTACTGCCCCCTTGTGGTCCGTACTGGTCCCTAGTATTCCGTACTGGTCCGTACTCGTCCGTTCTGGTCCGTACTGGTCCATCGTATTCCGTGCTGGTCCATACTGGTCCATACTGGTCTGTTCTGGTCCGCACTGGTCCATACTGGTACGTTCTGTTCCATAGTGGTCCGTACTAGTCCGTACTTGTCCGTTCTGTTCCGCACTGGTCCGCACTGGTCCATACTGGTCCGCACTGGTCCATACTGGTCCGTACTGGTCCGTACTGGTCTGTTCTGGTCCGCAATGGTCCATTACTTGTCCGTACTGGTCCGTTCTGGTCCATACTGTTCCGTACTGGTCCGTTCTGGTCCGTACTGGTCCATTGTGTTCCGTGCTGGTCCATACTGGTCCATACTGGTCCGTTCTGGTCCGCACTGGTCCATACTGGTACGTTCTGTTCCATAGTGGTCCGTACTAGTCCGTACTGGTCCGTTCTGTTCCGCACTGGTCCGCACTGGTCCGTACTGGTCCGTCCTGGTCCGTATTGATCCGTCCCGGTCCGTATTGGTCCCTACTGATCCATACTGGTCCATACTAGTCCATTCTGGTCCGTTCTGGTCCGCACTGGCCCATACTGGTCCGTACTGGTCCGTACTGGTCCATACCGGTCCGTACTGGTCTATAGTGGTCCGTACTGGTCCATACTGGTCCGTACTGGTCCGTCCTGGTCCGTATTGGTCCCTACTGATCCATACTGGTCCATACTGGTCCATACTGGTCCGTTCTGGTCCGCACTGGTCCATACTGGTCCGTACTGGTCCATACTGGTCCGTACTGGTCCGTTCTGGTCCATACTGCTCTGTAGTGGTCCGTACTGGTCTGTACTGGTCCCTATAGGTCCGTTCTGGTCCGTACTGGTCCGTACTGGTCCGTCCTGGTCTGTTCTGGTCCATACAGGTCCGTTCTGGTCCGCACTGGTCCATACTGGTCCGCAATGGTCCGTACTGGTCCGTACTGGCCCATACTGGTCCGTACTGACCCATACTGGTCCGTACCGGTCCGTACTGGTCCATACCGGTCCGTACTGATCCGTACTGTTCCATAGTGGTCCGTACTGGTCCGTTCTGATCTGTACTGGTCCATACTGGTCCGTACTGGTCCGTTCTTGTCCGTACTGGTCCATAGTGTTCCGTACTGGTCCCTACCGGTCCGTACTGGTCCCTACCAGTCCGTACTGGTCCGTTCTGGTACGTTCTGTTCCATAGTGGTCCGTACTAGTCCGTACTGGTCGGTTCTGGTCCGCACTGGTCCTCACTGGTCCATATTGGTCCGTCCTGGTCCGTACTGGTCCATACTGCTCCGTACTGCCCCCTTGTGGTCCGTACTGGTCCCTAGTATTCCGTACTGGTCCGTACTCGTCCGTTCTGGTTTGTACTGGTCCATAGTGGTCCGTAGTGGTCCGTACTGGTCTATTCTGGTCCGTACTGGTCCATAGTGTTCCGTGCTGGTCCGTACTGGTCCGTTCTGGTCTGCCCTTGTCCATACTGGTCCATACTGGTCCGCACTGCTCCATACTGGTCCGTACTGGTCCATACTGGTCCGTACTGGTCCATACTGGTCCGTACTGGTCCATATTGGTCCGTACTGGTCCATACTGGTCCGTACTGGTCCGTAGTGGTCCCTATTGGTCCGTTCTGGTCCATACTGGTCCGTACTGGTCCGTCCCGGTCTGTTCTGGTCATACAGGTCCGTTCTGGTCTGCACTGGTCCATACTGGTCCGCAATGGTCCGTACTGGTCCGTACTGGCCCATTACTGGTCCGTACTGGTCCGTACTGGTCCATACCGGTCCATACTGGTCCGTACTGGTCCCTTCTGGTCTGCCCTTGTCCGTACTGGTCCGTACTGGTCCGCACTGGTCCATACTGGTCCATACTGGTCCGTACTGGTCCGTACCGGTCCATACCGGTCCATACTGGTCCGTTCTGGTCCGTACTGCTCTGCCCTTGTCCATACTGGTCCGTACTGGTCCGCACTCGTCCATACTGGTCCATAGTGCTCCGTACTGCCCCCTAGTGGTCCGTACTGGTCACTAGTAGTCCGTACTGGACCGTACTGGTCCGTTCTGCTCCGTACTGGTCCATAGTGGTCCGTACTGGTCCATTCTGGTCCGTACTGGTCCATACTGGTCCGCATGGTCCATACTGGTCCGTACTGGTCCGTACTGGTCTGTTCTGGTCCGCACTGGTCCATACCGGTCCGTACTGGTCCGTACTGTTCCATAGTGGTCCGTACTGGTCCGTTCTGATCTGTACTGGTCCATACTGGTCCGTACTGGTCCGTTCTTGTCCGTACTGGTCCATAGTGTTCCGTACTGGTCCCTACCGGTCCGTACTGGTCCCTACCAGTCCGTACTGGTCCGTTCTGGTACGTTCTGTTCCATAGTGGTCCGTACTAGTCCGTACTGGTCGGTTCTGGTCCGCACTGGTCCTCACTGGTCCATATTGGTCCGTCCTGGTCCGTACTGGTCCATACTGCTCCGTACTGCCCCCTTGTGGTCCGTACTGGTCCCTAGTATTCCGTACTGGTCCGTACTCGTCCGTTCTGGTTTGTACTGGTCCATAGTGGTCCGTACTGTTCCATAGTGGTCCGTACTGGTCCGTTCTGATCTGTACTTCTCCATACTGGTCCGTACTGGTCCGTTCTGGTCGTTCTGGTCCGTACTGGTCCATACTGGTCCGTACTGGTCCATTCTGGTCCGTACTGGTCCATCGTGTTCCGTGCTGGTCCATACTGGTCCATACTGGTCTGTTCTGGTCCGCACTGGTCCATACTGGTACGTTCTGTTCCATAGTGGTCCGTTACTAGTCCGTACTTGTCCGTTCTGTTCCGCACTGGTCCGCACTGGTCCATACTGGTCCGCAATGGTCCATACTGGTCCGTACTGGTCCGTACTGGTCTGTTCTGGTCCGCAATGGTCCATACTTGTCCGTACTGGTCCGTTCTGGTCCATACTGTTCCGTACTGGTCCGTTTTGGTCCGTACTGGTCCATCGTGTTCCGTACTGGTCCATACTGGTCCATACTGGTCCGTTCTGGTCCGCA
>NW_027099900.1:0-115000 GCF_031753505.1 Anomalospiza imberbis
CCAGAACCCTGCCAGCAGCTGCAGGCAGTGACCCTAATTAAAAGGCGGGGATGATGTTTGCTGGCTAGAGAGTGACCGGTAGAGCTTGGGGACTGAGCACTTTTTTAGGGTTTTTTTAGGGCTTTTAAAGGATATTTTAGGGGCTTTTTTTTTTTGCAGGTGCTTTTTAGGATTTTTCTGGGAATATTTAGGATACTTTTAGGGCTTTTTCAGGGCTTTTAAAAGATTTTTTAGGGTATTTTAAGGGCTTTCTTAGTACTAATTAGAACTTATAGGTTTTTTTTTTTTTTTTTTTTTTTTTTTTTTTTTGGGGGGGGGGGGTGCTTTCCTAGGACTATTTAAAAATATTTAGGGCTTTTTTAGGACTACTGGGGGTATGTGGAGGACTCTTAGGACTAGGGTATTTTTAGGTTTATTGAGGAAGCTTTTAGGTCTGTTTAGGGTCTTATCAGGGCATTTTAAGGATTTTTGGGGTATTATTAGAGCTCTTTTAGGAATATTTAGTGCTTTTTAAAAGGTTCTTTAGGGATTTTTAAGGGTGTTTTAGGGTTTTTTTAAAAGTAGGGTATTTTACTTGTATTTTAAGGGTATTCTGAGGCTATTTTTGTGTTTCTGTGGGGCTCTTAGGACATTTTGAAGATGAGGGTTTTTTAGGGAATTTTTATGTTTTTAGGGTCTTTTCATGGCACGGCACATAGAGGCTGAGGGGCAGCTTGAGGGGCTTGAGGGTGACAGAGGCTGGGAGCTGAGGGAGGGACAGGGAGAGGGGACAGTGGGTGACACAGAGAGATGCTGAGGGGGTCAGGGGCAGCTGGAGGGTGACACAGAGAAGCTGGGGGCTGAGGGGCAAAGGAGAGGGATTAAGGGTGACCCACAGGAGCTGAGGGGCAAAGGGGGGGCTGGAGGGTGACACACAGAGCCTGAGGGCTGGGGGGCAGAGGGAGGGCTTGAGGGGTAAAGGGCGAGGGCTTGAGGGCTGGGCAGTGCAGTGGAGATGAGGGCTACAGGGTACAGCTTAGGAGGCAAGTTAGGGTACAGGTGCACCACCCCTGAGCCCAGCCCTAACCTCAGCCTAAGCAGCCCCCCTAACAACAGCCTTTTCCCTTTTCACCCCTGACAGCAGCAGCACCACACAGCAACCCAAACAGCGAGACCACACCGGAACCCTCCCGCTGGGACAAGGCAGCGACCCTCACACCAGGACAACGACAGAACCCTCAGAGCACAACAGGACCCACTGCAAAAAGGTAGGGATGACATCTGTGGGCTAGAGAGCAACAGGCAGGGTTTGGAGGCTGAGCAGGTTTCCTTGAGTTTTTTTTGCAGGACTATTAGGAATATTTAGGGGATTTTGGAAGGCTTTTTAGGACTTTTCTGGTGTCTTTTAGGGTATTGTTACACCTTCCTAAGGGCTATTTTAGAATTCCTTAGCACACTTTTAGGGTCAGGATGAGGGTCAGACAGGCTGCCCGCTGGAAATGCGGAGTATTACTGGAATGTAGCGGAAGGCTTTGGAAAGGTGCCAGTGGAGGGGCAGTGGGCAGGGTCCTACACTGCTGGTCTGAAGGCTGTGATTTCTGGGCCCAGCGAAGTGGTTGTGGTAAGGGTTACATGCTGGCAGCTTTCTACAGGAGAAATCCAGCACAGAAAAAACCAAGAGCCAAGTTTCATACTGTCAGTTTCCAAGAGGCATTTGGCACAAAAAAAAAAAAAAAACCCTGAGTACTTGCGGGTGGTAGATGGGGTCACAGAGAAATACTGCGGTGTTTGGAAATGGAAGAGGCAAAAAAACACTCGGGGAGTGAGGCCCCAGGAGGAGTGCTGGGACCGGGTCAAAAATGAAAGATATCTACTGGTGAAACCAAACTCAGCAGCCCGGGTTCCTGATATCAGTTTGTAGGGTTCCCTTGGGACTGTCAGGGCAGCACAGGTTTGAGGTGGGGGCAGGTTGGGTCTGGGACATATCCTCGTCCGTTCGGATATTTTGCAGGCAGCCGGCCACTCAGGGCCACAGCCCCTGGAGACAAAGACCGGCCCTTTTCCCTGGGAAAGAAAAGTGGCCAGCCCAGGTTCCTGATGTCAGTTTGTAGGGTTCCCTTAGGACTTTCAGGGCAGCACAGGTTTGAGGTGGGGGCAGGTTGGGTCTGGGACATATCCTCGTCCGTTCGGATATTTTGCAGGCAGCCGGCCACTCAGGGCCACAGCCCCTGGAGACAAAGACCGGCCCTTTTCCCTGGGAAAGAAAAGTGGCCAGCCCAGGTTCCTGATGTCAGTTTTTAGGGTTCTCTTTGGACTGTCAGGGCAGCACAGGTTTGAGGTGGGGGCAGGTTGGGTCTGGGACATATCCTCGTCCGTTCGGATATTTTGCAGGCAGCCGGCCACTCAGGGCCACAGCCCCTGGAGACAAAGACCGGCCCTTTTCCCTGGGAAAGAAAAGTGGCCAGCCCAGCTTCCTGATGTCAGTTTGTAGGGTTCCCTTAGGACTTTCAGGGCAGCACAGGTTTGAGGTGGGGGCAGGTTGGGTCTGGGACATATCCTCGTCCGTTCGGATATTTTGCAGGCAGCCGGCCACTCAGGGCCACAGCCCCTGGAGACAAACACCGGCCCTTTTCCCTGGGAAAGAAAAGTGGCCAGCCCAGGTTCCTGATGTCAGTTTGTAGGGTTCCCTTGGGACTGTCAGGGCAGCACAGGTTTGAGGTGGGGGCAGGTTGGGTCTGGGACATATCCTCGTCCGTTCGGATATTTTGCAGGCAGCCGGCCACTCAGGGCCACAGCCCCTGGAGACAAAGACCGGCCCTTTTCCCTGGGAAAGAAAAGTGGCCAGCCCAGCTTCCTGATGTCAGTTTGTAGGGTTCCCTTAGGACTTTCAGGGCAGCGCAGGTTTGAGGTGGGGGCAGGTTGGGTCTGGGACATATCCTCGTCCGTTCGGATATTTTGCAGGCAGCCGGCCACTCAGCCGGCCACAGCCCCTGGAGACAAACACCGGCCCTTTTCCCTGGGAAAGAAAAGTGGCCAGCCCAGGTTCCTGATGTCAGTTTGTAGGGTTCCCTTAGGACTTTCAGGGCAGCAGAGGTTTGAGGTGGAGGCAGGTTGGGTCTGGGACATATCCTCGTCCGTTCGGCTATTTTGCAGGCAGCCGGCCACTCAGGGCCACAGGCCCTGGAGACAAAGACCGGCCCTTTTCCCTGGGAAAGAAAAGTGTCCAGCCCAGCTTCCTGATGTCAGTTTGTAGGGTTCCCTTAGGACTGTCAGGGCAGCACAGGTTTGAGGTGGGGGCAGGTTGGGTCTGGGACATATCCTCGTCCGTTCGGATATTTTGCAGGCAGCCGGCCACTCAGGGCCACTCAGCCGGCCACAGCCCCTGGAGACAAAGACCGGCCCTTTTCCCTGGGAAAGAAAAGTGGCCAGCCCAGGTTCCTGATGTCAGTTTGTAGGGTTCCCTTAGGACTTTCAGGGCAGCACAGGTTTGAGGTGGGGGCAGGTTGGGTCTGGGACATATCCTCGTCCGTTCGGATATTTTGCAGGCAGCCGGCCACTCAGGGCCACAGCCCCTGGAGACAAAGACCGGCCCTTTTCCCTGGGAAAGAAAAGTGGCCAGCCCAGGTTCCTGATGTCAGTTTGTAGGGTTCTCTTTGGACTGTCAGGGCAGCACAGGTTTGAGGTGGGGGCAGGTTGGGTCTGGGACATATCCTCGTCCGTTCGGATATTTTGCAGGCAGCCGGCCACTCAGGGCCACTCAGCCGGCCACAGCCCCTGGAGACAAAGACCGGCCCTTTTCCCTGGGAAAGAAAAGTGGCCAGCCCAGGTTCCTGATGTCAGTTTGTAGGGTTCCCTTAGGACTTTCAGGGCAGCACAGGTTTGAGGTGGGGGCAGGTTGGGTCTGGGACATATCCTCGTCCGTTCGGATATTTTGCAGGCAGCCGGCCACTCAGGGCCACAGCCCCTGGAGACAAAGACCGGCCCTTTTCCCTGGGAAAGAAAAGTGGCCAGCCCAGGTTCCTGATGTCAGTTTGTAGGGTTCTCTTTGGACTGTCAGGGCAGCACAGGTTTGAGGTGGGGGCAGGTTGGGTCTGGGACATATCCTCGTCCGTTCGGATATTTTGCAGGCAGCCGGCCACTCAGGGCCACAGCCCCTGGAGACAAAGACCGGCCCTTTTCCCTGGGAAAGAAAAGTGGCCAGCCCAGGTTCCTGATGTCAGTTTGTAGGGTTCCCTTAGGACTTTCAGGGCAGCACAGGTTTGAGGTGGGGGCAGGTTGGGTCTGGGACATATCCTCGTCCGTTCGGATATTTTGCAGGCAGCCGGCCACTCAGGGCCACAGCCCCTGGAGACAAAGACCGGCCCTTTTCCCTGGGAAAGAAAAGTGGCCAGCCCAGGTTCCTGATGTCAGTTTGTAGGGTTCCCTTAGGACTTTCAGGGCAGCACAGGTTTGAGGTGGAGGCAGGTTGGGTCTGGGACATATCCTCGTCTGTTCGGCTATTTTGCAGGCAGCCGGCCACTCAGGGCCACAGGCCCTGGAGACAAACACCGGCCCTTTTCCCTGGGAAAGAAAAGTGGCCAGCCCAGGTTCCTGATGTCAGTTTGTAGGGTTCCCTTGGGACTGTCAGGGCAGCACAGGTTTGAGGTGGGGGCAGGTTGCGTCTGGGACATATCCTCGTCCGTTCGGATATTTTGCAGGCAGCCGGCCACTCAGGGCCACAGCCCCTGGAGACAAAGACCGGCCCTTTTCCCTGGGAAAGAAAAGTGGCCAGCCCAGCTTCCTGATGTCAGTTTGTAGGGTTCCCTTAGGACTTTCAGGGCAGCACAGGTTTGAGGTGGGGGCAGGTTGGGTCTGGGACATATCCTCGTCCGTTCGGATATTTTGCAGGCAGCCGGCCACTCAGGGCCACAGCCCCTGGAGACAAAGACCGGCCCTTTTCCCTGGGAAAGAAAAGTGGCCAGCCCAGGTTCCTGATGTCAGTTTGTAGGGTTCCCTTAGGACTTTCAGGGCAGCAGAGGTTTGAGGTGGAGGCAGGTTGGGTCTGGGACATATCCTCGTCCGTTCGGCTATTTTGCAGGCAGCCGGCCACTCAAGGCCACAGGCCCTGGAGACAAACACCGGCCCTTTTCCCTGGGAAAGAAAAGTGGCCAGCCCAGGTTCCTGATGTCAGTTTGTAGGGTTCCCTTAGGACTTTCAGGGCAGCGCAGGTTTGAGGTGGGGGCAGGTTGGGTCTGGGACATATCCTCGTCCGTTCGGATATTTTGCAGGCAGCCGGCCACTCAGGGCCACAGCCCCTGGAGACAAAGACCGGCCCTTTTCCCTGGGAAAGAAAAGTGGCCAGCCCAGCTTCCTGATGTCAGTTTGTAGGGTTCCCTTAGGACTTTCAGGGCAGCGCAGGTTTGAGGTGGGGGCAGGTTGGGTCTGGGACATATCCTCGTCCGTTCGGATATTTTGCAGGCAGCCGGCCACTCAGGGCCACAGCCCCTGGAGACAAAGACCGGCCCTTTTCCCTGGGAAAGAAAAGTGGCCAGCCCAGCTTCCTGATGTCAGTTTGTAGGGTTCCCTTAGGACTTTCAGGGCAGCACAGGTTTGAGGTGGGGGCAGGTTGGGTCTGGGACATATCCTCGTCCGTTCGGATATTTTGCAGGCAGCCGGCCACTCAGGGCCACAGCCCCTGGAGACAAAGACCGGCCCTTTTCCCTGGGAAAGAAAAGTGGCCAGCCCAGGTTCCTGATGTCAGTTTGTAGGGTTCTCTTTGGACTGTCAGGGCAGCACAGGTTTGAGGTGGGGGCAGGTTGGGTCTGGGACATATCCTCGTCCGTTCGGATATTTTGCAGGCAGCCGGCCACTCAGGGCCACAGCCCCTGGAGACAAAGACCGGCCCTTTTCCCTGGGAAAGAAAAGTGGCCAGCCCAGGTTCCTGATGTCAGTTTGTAGGGTTCCCTTAGGACTTTCAGGGCAGCACAGGTTTGAGGTGGGGGCAGGTTGGGTCTGGGACATATCCTCGTCCGTTCGGATATTTTGCAGGCAGCCGGCCACTCAGGGCCACAGCCCCTGGAGACAAACACCGGCCCTTTTCCCTGGGAAAGAAAAGTGGCCAGCCCAGGTTCCTGATGTCAGTTTGTAGGGTTCTCTTTGGACTGTCAGGGCAGCACAGGTTTGAGGTGGGGGCAGGTTGGGTCTGGGACATATCCTCGTCCGTTCGGATATTTTGCAGGCAGCCGGCCACTCAGGGCCACAGCCCCTGGAGACAAAGACCGGCCCTTTTCCCTGGGAAAGAAAAGTGGCCAGCCCAGGTTCCTGATGTCAGTTTGTAGGGTTCCCTTAGGACTTTCAGGGCAGCAGAGGTTTGAGGTGGAGGCAGGTTGGGTCTGGGACATATCCTCGTCCGTTCGGCTATTTTGCAGGCAGCCGGCCACTCAGGGCCACAGCCCCTGGAGACAAAGACCGGCCCTTTTCCCTGGGAAAGAAAAGTGGCCAGCCCAGGTTCCTGATGTCAGTTTGTAGGGTTCCCTTAGGACTTTCAGGGCAGCACAGGTTTGAGGTGGGGGCAGGTTGGGTCTGGGACATATCCTCGTCCGTTCGGATATTTTGCAGGCAGCCGGCCACTCAGGGCCACAGCCCCTGGAGACAAAGACCGGCCCTTTTCCCTGGGAAAGAAAAGTGGCCAGCCCAGCTTCCTGATGTCAGTTTGTAGGGTTCCCTTAGGACTTTCAGGGCAGCGCAGGTTTGAGGTGGGGGCAGGTTGGGTCTGGGACATATCCTCGTCCGTTCGGATATTTTGCAGGCAGCCGGCCACTCAGGGCCACAGCCCCTGGAGACAAAGACCGGCCCTTTTCCCTGGGAAAGAAAAGTGGCCAGCCCAGGTTCCTGATGTCAGTTTGTAGGGTTCCCTTAGGACTTTCAGGGCAGCAGAGGTTTGAGGTGGAGGCAGGTTGGGTCTGGGACATATCCTCGTCCGTTCGGCTATTTTGCAGGCAGCCGGCCACTCAGGGCCACAGGCCCTGGAGACAAAGACCGGCCCTTTTCCCTGGGAAAGAAAAGTGGCCAGCCCAGGTTCCTGATGTCAGTTTGTAGGGTTCCCTTAGGACTGTCAGGGCAGCACAGGTTTGAGGTGGGGGCAGGTTGGGTCTGGGACATATCCTCGTCCGTTCGGATATTTTGCAGGCAGCCGGCCACTCAGGGCCACTCAGCCGGCCACAGCCCCTGGAGACAAAGACCGGCCCTTTTCCCTGGGAAAGAAAAGTGGCCAGCCCAGGTTCCTGATGTCAGTTTGTAGGGTTCCCTTAGGACTTTCAGGGCAGCACAGGTTTGAGGTGGGGGCAGGTTGGGTCTGGGACATATCCTCGTCCGTTCGGATATTTTGCAGGCAGCCGGCCACTCAGGGCCACAGCCCCTGGAGACAAAGACCGGCCCTTTTCCCTGGGAAAGAAAAGTGGCCAGCCCAGGTTCCTGATGTCAGTTTTTAGGGTTCTCTTTGGACTGTCAGGGCAGCACAGGTTTGAGGTGGGGGCAGGTTGGGTCTGGGACATATCCTCGTCCGTTCGGATATTTTGCAGGCAGCCGGCCACTCAGGGCCACAGCCCCTGGAGACAAAGACCGGCCCTTTTCCCTGGGAAAGAAAAGTGTCCAGCCCAGGTTCCTGATGTCAGTTTGTAGGGTTCCCTTAGGACTTTCAGGGCAGCACAGGTTTGAGGTGGGGGCAGGTTGGGTCTGGGACATATCCTCGTCCGTTCGGATATTTTGCAGGCAGCCGGCCACTCAGGGCCACAGCCCCTGGAGACAAAGACCGGCCCTTTTCCCTGGGAAAGAAAAGTGGCCAGCCCAGCTTCCTGATGTCAGTTTGTAGGGTTCCCTTAGGACTTTCAGGGCAGCACAGGTTTGAGGTGGGGGCAGGTTGGGTCTGGGACATATCCTCGTCCGTTCGGATATTTTGCAGGCAGCCGGCCACTCAGGGCCACAGCCCCTGGAGACAAACACCGGCCCTTTTCCCTGGGAAAGAAAAGTGGCCAGCCCAGGTTCCTGATGTCAGTTTGTAGGGTTCTCTTTGGACTGTCAGGGCAGCACAGGTTTGAGGTGGGGGCAGGTTGGGTCTGGGACATATCCTCGTCCGTTCGGATATTTTGCAGGCAGCCGGCCACTCAGGGCCACTCAGCCAGCCACAGCCCCTGGAGACAAAGACCGGCCCTTTTCCCTGGGAAAGAAAAGTGGCCAGCCCAGGTTCCTGATGTCAGTTTGTAGGGTTCCCTTGGGACTGTCAGGGAAGCACAGGTTTGAGGTGGGGGCAGGTTGGGTCTGGGACATATCCTCGTCCGTTCGGATATTTTGCAGGCAGCCGGCCACTCAGGGCCACAGCCCCTGGAGACAAAGACCGGCCCTTTTCCCTGGGAAAGAAAAGTGGCCAGCCCAGGTTCCTGATGTCAGTTTGTAGGGTTCCCTTGGGACTTTCAGGGCAGCACAGGTTTGAGGTGGGGGCAGGTTGGGTCTGGGACATATCCTCGTCCGTTCGGATATTTTGCAGGCAGCCGGCCACTCAGGGCCACAGCCCCTGGAGACAAAGACCGGCCCTTTTCCCTGGGAAAGAAAAGTGGCCAGCCCAGCTTCCTGATGTCAGTTTGTAGGGTTCCCTTAGGACTTTCAGGGCAGCACAGGTTTGAGGTGGGGGCAGGTTGGGTCTGGGACATATCCTCGTCCGTTCGGATATTTTGCAGGCAGCCGGCCACTCAGGGCCACTCAGCCGGCCACAGCCCTGGAGACAAAGACCGGCCCTTTTCCCTGGGAAAGAAAAGTGGCCAGCCCAGGTTCCTGATGTCAGTTTGTAGGGTTCCCTTAGGACTTTCAGGGCAGCACAGGTTTGAGGTGGGGGCAGGTTGGGTCTGGGACATATCCTCGTCCGTTCGGATATTTTGCAGGCAGCCGGCCACTCAGGGCCACAGCCCCTGGAGACAAAGACCGGCCCTTTTCCCTGGGAAAGAAAAGTGGCCAGCCCAGGTTCCTGATGTCAGTTTGTAGGGTTCCCTTGGGACTGTCAGGGCAGCACAGGTTTGAGGTGGGGGCAGGTTGGGTCTGGGACATATCCTCGTCCGTTCGGATATTTTGCAGGCAGCCGGCCACTCAGGGCCACAGCCCCTGGAGACAAAGACCGGCCCTTTTCCCTGGGAAAGAAAAGTGGCCAGCCCAGCTTCCTGATGTCAGTTTGTAGGGTTCCCTTAGGACTTTCAGGGCAGCACAGGTTTGAGGTGGGGGCAGGTTGGGTCTGGGACATATCCTCGTCCGTTCGGATATTTTGCAGGCAGCCGGCCACTCAGGGCCACTCAGCCGGCCACAGCCCCTGGAGACAAAGACCGGCCCTTTTCCCTGGGAAAGAAAAGTGGCCAGCCCAGCTTCCTGATGTCAGTTTGTAGGGTTCCCTTAGGACTTTCAGGGCAGCACAGGTTTGAGGTGGGGGCAGGTTGGGTCTGGGACATATCCTCGTCCGTTCGGATATTTTGCAGGCAGCCGGCCACTCAGGGCCACAGCCCCTGGAGACAAAGACCGGCCCTTTTCCCTGGGAAAGAAAAGTGGCCAGCCCAGGTTCCTGATGTCAGTTTGTAGGGTTCCCTTGGGACTGTCAGGGCAGCACAGGTTTGAGGTGGGGGCAGGTTGGGTCTGGGACATATCCTCGTCCGTTCGGATATTTTGCAGGCAGCCGGCCACTCAGGGCCACAGCCCCTGGAGACAAAGACCGGCCCTTTTCCCTGGGAAAGAAAAGTGGCCAGCCCAGGTTCCTGATGTCAGTTTGTAGGGTTCCCTTGGGACTTTCAGGGCAGCACAGGTTTGAGGTGGGGGCAGGTTGGGTCTGGGACATATCCTCGTCCGTTCGGATATTTTGCAGGCAGCCGGCCACTCAGGGCCACAGCCCCTGGAGACAAAGACCGGCCCTTTTCCCTGGGAAAGAAAAGTGGCCAGCCCAGGTTCCTGATGTCAGTTTGTAGGGTTCCCTTAGGACTTTCAGGGCAGCACAGGTTTGAGGTGGGGGCAGGTTGAGTCTGGGACATATCCTCGTCCGTTCGGATATTTTGCAGGCAGCCGGCCACTCAGGGCCACAGCCCCTGGAGACAAAGACCGGCCCTTTTCCCTGGGAAAGAAAAGTGTCCAGCCCAGGTTCCTGATGTCAGTTTGTAGGGTTCCCTTAGGACTTTCAGGGCAGCACAGGTTTGAGGTGGGGGCAGGTTGGGTCTGGGACATATCCTCGTCCGTTCGGATATTTTGCAGGCAGCCGGCCACTCAGGGCCACAGCCCCTGGAGACAAAGACCGGCCCTTTTCCCTGGGAAAGAAAAGTGGCCAGCCCAGGTTCCTGATGTCAGTTTGTAGGGTTCCCTTGGGACTGTCAGGGCAGCACAGGTTTGAGGTGGGGGCAGGTTGGGTCTGGGACATATCCTCGTCCGTTCGGATATTTTGCAGGCAGCCGGCCACTCAGGGCCACAGCCCCTGGAGACAAAGACCGGCCCTTTTCCCTGGGAAAGAAAAGTGGCCAGCCCAGGTTCCTGATGTCAGTTTGTAGGGTTCCCTTAGGACTTTCAGGGCAGCACAGGTTTGAGGTGGGGGCAGGTTGGGTCTGGGACATATCCTCGTCCGTTCGGATATTTTGCAGGCAGCCGGCCACTCAGGGCCACAGCCCCTGGAGACAAACACCGGCCCTTTTCCCTGGGAAAGAAAAGTGGCCAGCCCAGGTTCCTGATGTCAGTTTGTAGGGTTCCCTTAGGACTTTCAGGGCAGCACAGGTTTGAGGTGGGGGCAGGTTGGGTCTGGGACATATCCTCGTCCGTTCGGATATTTTGCAGGCAGCCGGCCACTCAGGGCCACAGCCCCTGGAGACAAAGACCGGCCCTTTTCCCTGGGAAAGAAAAGTAGCCAGCCCAGGTTCCTGATGTCAGTTTGTAGGGTTCCCTTAGGACTTTCAGGGCAGCACAGGTTTGAGGTGGGGGCAGGTTGGGTCTGGGACATATCCTCGTCCGTTCGGATATTTTGCAGGCAGCCGGCCACTCAGGGCCACAGCCCCTGGAGACAAAGACCGGCCCTTTTCCCTGGGAAAGAAAAGTGGCCAGCCCAGGTTCCTGATGTCAGTTTGTAGGGTTCCCTTAGGACTTTCAGGGCAGCACAGGTTTGAGGTGGGGGCAGGTTGGGTCTGGGACATATCCTCGTCCGTTCGGATATTTTGCAGGCAGCCGGCCACTCAGGGCCACTCAGCCGGCCACAGCCCCTGGAGACAAAGACCGGCCCTTTTCCCTGGGAAAGAAAAGTGGCCAGCCCAGGTTCCTGATGTCAGTTTGTAGGGTTCCCTTGGGACTTTCAGGGCAGCACAGGTTTGAGGTGGGGGCAGGTTGGGTCTGGGACATATCCTCGTCCATTCGGATATTTTGCAGGCAGCCGGCCACTCAGGGCCACAGCCCCTGGAGACAAAGACCGGCCCTTTTCCCTGGGAAAGAAAAGTGGCCAGCCCAGCTTCCTGATGTCAGTTTGTAGGGTTCCCTTAGGACTTTCAGGGCAGCACAGGTTTGAGGTGGGGGCAGGTTGGGTCTGGGACATATCCTCGTCCGTTCGGATATTTTGCAGGCAGCCGGCCACTCAGGGCCACAGCCCCTGGAGACAAAGACCGGCCCTTTTCCCTGGGAAAGAAAAGTGGCCAGCCCAGGTTCCTGATGTCAGTTTGTAGGGTTCCCTTAGGACTTTCAGGGCAGCACAGGTTTGAGGTGGGGGCAGGTTGGGTCTGGGACATATCCTCGTCCGTTCGGATATTTTGCAGGCAGCCGGCCACTCAGGGCCACAGCCCCTGGAGACAAAGACCGGCCCTTTTCCCTGGGAAAGAAAAGTGGCCAGCCCAGGTTCCTGATGTCAGTTTGTAGGGTTCCCTTAGGACTTTCAGGGCAGCACAGGTTTGAGGTGGGGGCAGGTTGGGTCTGGGACATATCCTCGTCCGTTCGGATATTTTGCAGGCAGCCGGCCACTCAGGGCCACAGCCCCTGGAGACAAAGACCGGCCCTTTTCCCTGGGAAAGAAAAGTGGCCAGCCCAGGTTCCTGATGTCAGTTTGTAGGGTTCCCTTGGGACTTTCAGGGCAGCACAGGTTTGAGGTGGGGGCAGGTTGGGTCTGGGACATATCCTCGTCCGTTCGGATATTTTGCAGGCAGCCGGCCACTCAGGGCCACAGCCCCTGGAGACAAAGACCGGCCCTTTTCCCTGGGAAAGAAAAGTGGCCAGCCCAGCTTCCTGATGTCAGTTTGTAGGGTTCCCTTAGGACTTTCAGGGCAGCACAGGTTTGAGGTGGGGGCAGGTTGGGTCTGGGACATATCCTCGTCCGTTCGGATATTTTGCAGGCAGCCGGCCACTCAGGGCCACTCAGCCGGCCACAGCCCCTGGAGACAAAGACCGGCCCTTTTCCCTGGGAAAGAAAAGTGGCCAGCCCAGGTTCCTGATGTCAGTTTGTAGGGTTCCCTTAGGACTTTCAGGGCAGCACAGGTTTGAGGTGGGGGCAGGTTGGGTCTGGGACATATCCTCGTCCGTTCGGATATTTTGCAGGCAGCCGGCCACTCAGGGCCACAGCCCCTGGAGACAAAGACCGGCCCTTTTCCCTGGGAAAGAAAAGTGGCCAGCCCAGGTTCCTGATGTCAGTTTGTAGGGTTCCCTTGGGACTGTCAGGGCAGCACAGGTTTGAGGTGGGGGCAGGTTGGGTCTGGGACATATCCTCGTCCGTTCGGATATTTTGCAGGCAGCCGGCCACTCAGGGCCACAGCCCCTGGAGACAAAGACCGGCCCTTTTCCCTGGGAAAGAAAAGTGGCCAGCCCAGCTTCCTGATGTCAGTTTGTAGGGTTCCCTTAGGACTTTCAGGGCAGCACAGGTTTGAGGTGGGGGCAGGTTGGGTCTGGGACATATCCTCGTCCGTTCGGATATTTTGCAGGCAGCCGGCCACTCAGGGCCACTCAGCCGGCCACAGCCCCTGGAGACAAAGACCGGCCCTTTTCCCTGGGAAAGAAAAGTGGCCAGCCCAGCTTCCTGATGTCAGTTTGTAGGGTTCCCTTAGGACTTTCAGGGCAGCACAGGTTTGAGGTGGGGGCAGGTTGGGTCTGGGACATATCCTCGTCCGTTCGGATATTTTGCAGGCAGCCGGCCACTCAGGGCCACAGCCCCTGGAGACAAAGACCGGCCCTTTTCCCTGGGAAAGAAAAGTGGCCAGCCCAGGTTCCTGATGTCAGTTTGTAGGGTTCCCTTGGGACTGTCAGGGCAGCACAGGTTTGAGGTGGGGGCAGGTTGGGTCTGGGACATATCCTCGTCCGTTCGGATATTTTGCAGGCAGCCGGCCACTCAGGGCCACAGCCCCTGGAGACAAAGACCGGCCCTTTTCCCTGGGAAAGAAAAGTGGCCAGCCCAGGTTCCTGATGTCAGTTTGTAGGGTTCCCTTGGGACTTTCAGGGCAGCACAGGTTTGAGGTGGGGGCAGGTTGGGTCTGGGACATATCCTCGTCCGTTCGGATATTTTGCAGGCAGCCGGCCACTCAGGGCCACAGCCCCTGGAGACAAAGACCGGCCCTTTTCCCTGGGAAAGAAAAGTGGCCAGCCCAGGTTCCTGATGTCAGTTTGTAGGGTTCCCTTAGGACTTTCAGGGCAGCACAGGTTTGAGGTGGGGGCAGGTTGAGTCTGGGACATATCCTCGTCCGTTCGGATATTTTGCAGGCAGCCGGCCACTCAGGGCCACAGCCCCTGGAGACAAAGACCGGCCCTTTTCCCTGGGAAAGAAAAGTGGCCAGCCCAGCTTCCTGATGTCAGTTTGTAGGGTTCCCTTAGGACTTTCAGGGCAGCACAGGTTTGAGGTGGGGGCAGGTTGGGTCTGGGACATATCCTCGTCCGTTCGGATATTTTGCAGGCAGCCGGCCACTCAGGGCCACAGCCCCTGGAGACAAAGACCGGCCCTTTTCCCTGGGAAAGAAAAGTGGCCAGCCCAGGTTCCTGATGTCAGTTTGTAGGGTTCCCTTGGGACTGTCAGGGCAGCACAGGTTTGAGGTGGGGGCAGGTTGGGTCTGGGACATATCCTCGTCCGTTCGGATATTTTGCAGGCAGCCGGCCACTCAGGGCCACAGCCCCTGGAGACAAAGACCGGCCCTTTTCCCTGGGAAAGAAAAGTGGCCAGCCCAGGTTCCTGATGTCAGTTTGTAGGGTTCCCTTAGGACTTTCAGGGCAGCACAGGTTTGAGGTGGGGGCAGGTTGGGTCTGGGACATATCCTCGTCCGTTCGGATATTTTGCAGGCAGCCGGCCACTCAGGGCCACAGCCCCTGGAGACAAACACCGGCCCTTTTCCCTGGGAAAGAAAAGTGGCCAGCCCAGGTTCCTGATGTCAGTTTGTAGGGTTCCCTTAGGACTTTCAGGGCAGCACAGGTTTGAGGTGGGGGCAGGTTGGGTCTGGGACATATCCTCGTCCGTTCGGATATTTTGCAGGCAGCCGGCCACTCAGGGCCACAGCCCCTGGAGACAAAGACCGGCCCTTTTCCCTGGGAAAGAAAAGTAGCCAGCCCAGGTTCCTGATGTCAGTTTGTAGGGTTCCCTTAGGACTTTCAGGGCAGCACAGGTTTGAGGTGGGGGCAGGTTGGGTCTGGGACATATCCTCGTCCGTTCGGATATTTTGCAGGCAGCCGGCCACTCAGGGCCACAGCCCCTGGAGACAAAGACCGGCCCTTTTCCCTGGGAAAGAAAAGTGGCCAGCCCAGCTTCCTGATGTCAGTTTGTAGGGTTCCCTTAGGACTTTCAGGGCAGCACAGGTTTGAGGTGGGGGCAGGTTGGGTCTGGGACATATCCTCGTCCGTTCGGATATTTTGCAGGCAGCCGGCCACTCAGGGCCACTCAGCCGGCCACAGCCCCTGGAGACAAAGACCGGCCCTTTTCCCTGGGAAAGAAAAGTGGCCAGCCCAGGTTCCTGATGTCAGTTTGTAGGGTTCCCTTGGGACTTTCAGGGCAGCACAGGTTTGAGGTGGGGGCAGGTTGGGTCTGGGACATATCCTCGTCCATTCGGATATTTTGCAGGCAGCCGGCCACTCAGGGCCACAGCCCCTGGAGACAAAGACCGGCCCTTTTCCCTGGGAAAGAAAAGTGGCCAGCCCAGGTTCCTGATGTCAGTTTGTAGGGTTCCCTTAGGACTTTCAGGGCAGCACAGGTTTGAGGTGGGGGCAGGTTGGGTCTGGGACATATCCTCGTCCGTTCGGATATTTTGCAGGCAGCCGGCCACTCAGGGCCACAGCCCCTGGAGACAAAGACCGGCCCTTTTCCCTGGGAAAGAAAAGTGGCCAGCCCAGCTTCCTGATGTCAGTTTGTAGGGTTCCCTTAGGACTTTCAGGGCAGCACAGGTTTGAGGTGGGGGCAGGTTGGGTCTGGGACATATCCTCGTCCGTTCGGATATTTTGCAGGCAGCCGGCCACTCAGGGCCACAGCCCCTGGAGACAAAGACCGGCCCTTTTCCCTGGGAAAGAAAAGTGGCCAGCCCAGGTTCCTGATGTCAGTTTGTAGGGTTCCCTTAGGACTTTCAGGGCAGCACAGGTTTGAGGTGGGGGCAGGTTGGGTCTGGGACATATCCTCGTCCGTTCGGATATTTTGCAGGCAGCCGGCCACTCAGGGCCACAGCCCCTGGAGACAAAGACCGGCCCTTTTCCCTGGGAAAGAAAAGTGGCCAGCCCAGGTTCCTGATGTCAGTTTGTAGGGTTCCCTTGGGACTGTCAGGGCAGCACAGGTTTGAGGTGGGGGCAGGTTGGGTCTGGGACATATCCTCGTCCGTTCGGATATTTTGCAGGCAGCCGGCCACTCAGGGCCACAGCCCCTGGAGACAAAGACCGGCCCTTTTCCCTGGGAAAGAAAAGTGGCCAGCCCAGCTTCCTGATGTCAGTTTGTAGGGTTCCCTTAGGACTTTCAGGGCAGCACAGGTTTGAGGTGGGGGCAGGTTGGGTCTGGGACATATCCTCGTCCGTTCGGATATTTTGCAGGCAGCCGGCCACTCAGGGCCACAGCCCCTGGAGACAAAGACCGGCCCTTTTCCCTGGGAAAGAAAAGTGGCCAGCCCAGGTTCCTGATGTCAGTTTGTAGGGTTCCCTTAGGACTTTCAGGGCAGCACAGGTTTGAGGTGGGGGCAGGTTGGGTCTGGGACATATCCTCGTCCGTTCGGATATTTTGCAGGCAGCCGGCCACTCAGGGCCACAGCCCCTGGAGACAAAGACCGGCCCTTTTCCCTGGGAAAGAAAAGTAGCCAGCCCAGGTTCCTGATGTCAGTTTGTAGGGTTCCCTTAGGACTTTCACGGCAGCACAGGTTTGAGGTGGGGGCAGGTTGGGTCTGGGACATATCCTCGTCCGTTCGGATATTTTGCAGGCAGCCGGCCACTCAGGGCCACAGCCCCTGGAGACAAAGACCGGCCCTTTTCCCTGGGAAAGAAAAGTGGCCAGCCCAGGTTCCTGATGTCAGTTTGTAGGGTTCCCTTAGGACTTTCAGGGCAGCACAGGTTTGAGGTGGGGGCAGGTTGGGTCTGGGACATATCCTCGTCCGTTCGGATATTTTGCAGGCAGCCGGCCACTCAGGGCCACTCAGCCGGCCACAGCCCCTGGAGACAAAGACCGGCCCTTTTCCCTGGGAAAGAAAAGTGGCCAGCCCAGGTTCCTGATGTCAGTTTGTAGGGTTCCCTTAGGACTTTCAGGGCAGCACAGGTTTGAGGTGGGGGCAGGTTGGGTCTGGGACATATCCTCGTCCGTTCGGATATTTTGCAGGCAGCCGGCCACTCAGGGCCACAGCCCCTGGAGACAAACACCGGCCCTTTTCCCTGGGAAAGAAAAGTGGCCAGCCCAGCTTCCTGATGTCAGTTTGTAGGGTTCCCTTGGGACTTTCAGGGCAGCACAGGTTTGAGGTGGGGGCAGGTTGGGTCTGGGACATATCCTCGTCCGTTCGGATATTTTGCAGGCAGCCGGCCACTCAGGGCCACAGCCCCTGGAGACAAAGACCGGCCCTTTTCCCTGGGAAAGAAAAGTGGCCAGCCCAGCTTCCTGATGTCAGTTTGTAGGGTTCCCTTAGGACTTTCAGGGCAGCACAGGTTTGAGGTGGGGGCAGGTTGGGTCTGGGACATATCCTCGTCCGTTCGGATATTTTGCAGGCAGCCGGCCACTCAGGGCCACAGCCCCTGGAGACAAAGACCGGCCCTTTTCCCTGGGAAAGAAAAGTGGCCAGCCCAGGTTCCTGATGTCAGTTTGTAGGGTTCCCTTAGGACTTTCAGGGCAGCACAGGTTTGAGGTGGGGGCAGGTTGGGTCTGGGACATATCCTCGTCCGTTCGGATATTTTGCAGGCAGCCGGCCACTCAGGGCCACAGCCCCTGGAGACAAAGACCGGCCCTTTTCCCTGGGAAAGAAAAGTGGCCAGCCCAGCTTCCTGATGTCAGTTTGTAGGGTTCCCTTAGGACTTTCAGGGCAGCACAGGTTTGAGGTGGGGGCAGGTTGGGTCTGGGACATATCCTCGTCCGTTCGGATATTTTGCAGGCAGCCGGCCACTCAGGGCCACAGCCCCTGGAGACAAACACCGGCCCTTTTCCCTGGGAAAGAAAAGTGGCCAGCCCAGGTTCCTGATGTCAGTTTGTAGGGTTCCCTTAGGACTTTCAGGGCAGCACAGGTTTGAGGTGGGGGCAGGTTGGGTCTGGGACATATCCTCGTCCGTTCGGATATTTTGCAGGCAGCCGGCCACTCAGGGCCACAGCCCCTGGAGACAAAGACCGGCCCTTTTCCCTGGGAAAGAAAAGTAGCCAGCCCAGGTTCCTGATGTCAGTTTGTAGGGTTCCCTTAGGACTTTCAGGGCAGCACAGGTTTGAGGTGGGGGCAGGTTGGGTCTGGGACATATCCTCGTCCGTTCGGATATTTTGCAGGCAGCCGGCCACTCAGGGCCACAGCCCCTGGAGACAAAGACCGGCCCTTTTCCCTGGGAAAGAAAAGTGGCCAGCCCAGGTTCCTGATGTCAGTTTGTAGGGTTCCCTTAGGACTTTCAGGGCAGCACAGGTTTGAGGTGGGGGCAGGTTGGGTCTGGGACATATCCTCGTCCGTTCGGATATTTTGCAGGCAGCCGGCCACTCAGGGCCACTCAGCCGGCCACAGCCCCTGGAGACAAAGACCGGCCCTTTTCCCTGGGAAAGAAAAGTGGCCAGCCCAGGTTCCTGATGTCAGTTTGTAGGGTTCCCTTGGGACTTTCAGGGCAGCACAGGTTTGAGGTGGGGGCAGGTTGGGTCTGGGACATATCCTCGTCCATTCGGATATTTTGCAGGCAGCCGGCCACTCAGGGCCACAGCCCCTGGAGACAAAGACCGGCCCTTTTCCCTGGGAAAGAAAAGTGGCCAGCCCAGGTTCCTGATGTCAGTTTGTAGGGTTCCCTTAGGACTTTCAGGGCAGCACAGGTTTGAGGTGGGGGCAGGTTGGGTCTGGGACATATCCTCGTCCGTTCGGATATTTTGCAGGCAGCCGGCCACTCAGGGCCACAGCCCCTGGAGACAAAGACCGGCCCTTTTCCCTGGGAAAGAAAAGTGGCCAGCCCAGGTTCCTGATGTCAGTTTGTAGGGTTCCCTTAGGACTTTCAGGGCAGCACAGGTTTGAGGTGGGGGCAGGTTGGGTCTGGGACATATCCTCGTCCGTTCGGATATTTTGCAGGCAGCCGGCCACTCAGGGCCACAGCCCCTGGAGACAAAGACCGGCCCTTTTCCCTGGGAAAGAAAAGTGGCCAGCCCAGGTTCCTGATGTCAGTTTGTAGGGTTCCCTTAGGACTTTCAGGGCAGCACAGGTTTGAGGTGGGGGCAGGTTGGGTCTGGGACATATCCTCGTCCGTTCGGATATTTTGCAGGCAGCCGGCCACTCAGGGCCACAGCCCCTGGAGACAAAGACCGGCCCTTTTCCCTGGGAAAGAAAAGTGGCCAGCCCAGGTTCCTGATGTCAGTTTGTAGGGTTCCCTTGGGACTGTCAGGGCAGCACAGGTTTGAGGTGGGGGCAGGTTGGGTCTGGGACATATCCTCGTCCGTTCGGATATTTTGCAGGCAGCCGGCCACTCAGGGCCACAGCCCCTGGAGACAAAGACCGGCCCTTTTCCCTGGGAAAGAAAAGTGGCCAGCCCAGCTTCCTGATGTCAGTTTGTAGGGTTCCCTTAGGACTTTCAGGGCAGCACAGGTTTGAGGTGGGGGCAGGTTGGGTCTGGGACATATCCTCGTCCGTTCGGATATTTTGCAGGCAGCCGGCCACTCAGGGCCACAGCCCCTGGAGACAAAGACCGGCCCTTTTCCCTGGGAAAGAAAAGTGGCCAGCCCAGGTTCCTGATGTCAGTTTGTAGGGTTCCCTTAGGACTTTCAGGGCAGCACAGGTTTGAGGTGGGGGCAGGTTGGGTCTGGGACATATCCTCGTCCGTTCGGATATTTTGCAGGCAGCCGGCCACTCAGGGCCACAGCCCCTGGAGACAAAGACCGGCCCTTTTCCCTGGGAAAGAAAAGTAGCCAGCCCAGGTTCCTGATGTCAGTTTGTAGGGTTCCCTTAGGACTTTCACGGCAGCACAGGTTTGAGGTGGGGGCAGGTTGGGTCTGGGACATATCCTCGTCCGTTCGGATATTTTGCAGGCAGCCGGCCACTCAGGGCCACAGCCCCTGGAGACAAAGACCGGCCCTTTTCCCTGGGAAAGAAAAGTGGCCAGCCCAGGTTCCTGATGTCAGTTTGTAGGGTTCCCTTAGGACTTTCAGGGCAGCACAGGTTTGAGGTGGGGGCAGGTTGGGTCTGGGACATATCCTCGTCCGTTCGGATATTTTGCAGGCAGCCGGCCACTCAGGGCCACTCAGCCGGCCACAGCCCCTGGAGACAAAGACCGGCCCTTTTCCCTGGGAAAGAAAAGTGGCCAGCCCAGGTTCCTGATGTCAGTTTGTAGGGTTCCCTTAGGACTTTCAGGGCAGCACAGGTTTGAGGTGGGGGCAGGTTGGGTCTGGGACATATCCTCGTCCGTTCGGATATTTTGCAGGCAGCCGGCCACTCAGGGCCACAGCCCCTGGAGACAAACACCGGCCCTTTTCCCTGGGAAAGAAAAGTGGCCAGCCCAGCTTCCTGATGTCAGTTTGTAGGGTTCCCTTGGGACTTTCAGGGCAGCACAGGTTTGAGGTGGGGGCAGGTTGGGTCTGGGACATATCCTCGTCCGTTCGGATATTTTGCAGGCAGCCGGCCACTCAGGGCCACAGCCCCTGGAGACAAAGACCGGCCCTTTTCCCTGGGAAAGAAAAGTGGCCAGCCCAGCTTCCTGATGTCAGTTTGTAGGGTTCCCTTAGGACTTTCAGGGCAGCACAGGTTTGAGGTGGGGGCAGGTTGGGTCTGGGACATATCCTCGTCCGTTCGGATATTTTGCAGGCAGCCGGCCACTCAGGGCCACAGCCCCTGGAGACAAAGACCGGCCCTTTTCCCTGGGAAAGAAAAGTGGCCAGCCCAGGTTCCTGATGTCAGTTTGTAGGGTTCCCTTAGGACTTTCAGGGCAGCACAGGTTTGAGGTGGGGGCAGGTTGGGTCTGGGACATATTCTCGTCCGTTCGGATATTTTGCAGGCAGCCGGCCACTCAGGGCCACAGCCCCTGGAGACAAAGACCGGCCCTTTTCCCTGGGAAAGAAAAGTGGCCAGCCCAGCTTCCTGATGTCAGTTTGTAGGGTTCCCTTAGGACTTTCAGGGCAGCACAGGTTTGAGGTGGGGGCAGGTTGGGTCTGGGACATATCCTCGTCCGTTCGGATATTTTGCAGGCAGCCGGCCACTCAGGGCCACAGCCCCTGGAGACAGAGACCGGCCCTTTTCCCTGGGAAAGAAAAGTGGCCAGCCCAGGTTCCTGATGTCAGTTTGTAGGGTTCCCTTGGGACTGTCAGGGCAGCACAGGTTTGAGGTGGGGGCAGGTTGGGTCTGGGACATATCCTCGTCCGTTCGGATATTTTGCAGGCAGCCGGCCACTCAGGGCCACAGCCCCTGGAGACAAAGACCGGCCCTTTTCCCTGGGAAAGAAAAGTGGCCAGCCCAGGTTCCTGATGTCAGTTTGTAGGGTTCCCTTAGGACTTTCAGGGCAGCACAGGTTTGAGGTGGGGGCAGGTTGGGTCTGGGACATATCCTCGTCCGTTCGGATATTTTGCAGGCAGCCGGCCACTCAGGGCCACAGCCCCTGGAGACAAAGACCGGCCCTTTTCCCTGGGAAAGAAAAGTGTCCAGCCCAGGTTCCTGATGTCAGTTTGTAGGGTTCCCTTAGGACTTTCAGGGCAGCACAGGTTTGAGGTGGGGGCAGGTTGGGTCTGGGACATATCCTCGTCCGTTCGGATATTTTGCAGGCAGCCGGCCACTCAGGGCCACAGCCCCTGGAGACAAAGACCGGCCCTTTTCCCTGGGAAAGAAAAGTGGCCAGCCCAGGTTCCTGATGTCAGTTTGTAGGGTTCCCTTAGGACTTTCAGGGCAGCACAGGTTTGAGGTGGGGGCAGGTTGGGTCTGGGACATATCCTCGTCCGTTCGGATATTTTGCAGGCAGCCGGCCACTCAGGGCCACAGCCCCTGGAGACAAAGACCGGCCCTTTTCCCTGGGAAAGAAAAGTGGCCAGCCCAGGTTCCTGATGTCAGTTTGTAGGGTTCTCTTTGGACTGTCAGGGCAGCACAGGTTTGAGGTGGGGGCAGGTTGGGTCTGGGACATATCCTCGTCCGTTCGGATATTTTGCAGGCAGCCGGCCACTCAGGGCCACTCAGCCGGCCACAGCCCCTGGAGACAAAGACCGGCCCTTTTCCCTGGGAAAGAAAAGTGGCCAGCCCAGGTTCCTGATGTCAGTTTGTAGGGTTCCCTTAGGACTTTCAGGGCAGCACAGGTTTGAGGTGGGGGCAGGTTGGGTCTGGGACATATCCTCGTCCGTTCGGATATTTTGCAGGCAGCCGGCCACTCAGGGCCACAGCCCCTGGAGACAAAGACTGGCCCTTTTCCCTGGGAAAGAAAAGTGGCCAGCCCAGCTTCCTGATGTCAGTTTGTAGGGTTCCCTTAGGACTTTCAGGGCAGCACAGGTTTGAGGTGGGGGCAGGTTGGGTCTGGGACATATCCTCGTCCGTTCGGATATTTTGCAGGCAGCCGGCCACTCAGGGCCACAGCCCCTGGAGACAAAGACCGGCCCTTTTCCCTGGGAAAGAAAAGTGGCCAGCCCAGGTTCCTGATGTCAGTTTGTAGGGTTCTCTTTGGACTGTCAGGGCAGCACAGGTTTGAGGTGGGGGCAGGTTGGGTCTGGGACATATCCTCGTCCGTTCGGATATTTTGCAGGCAGCCGGCCACTCAGGGCCACTCAGCCGGCCACAGCCCCTGGAGACAAAGACCGGCCCTTTTCCCTGGGAAAGAAAAGTGGCCAGCCCAGCTTCCTGATGTCAGTTTGTAGGGTTCCCTTAGGACTTTCAGGGCAGCACAGGTTTGAGGTGGGGGCAGGTTGGGTCTGGGACATATCCTCGTCCGTTCAGATATTTTGCAGGCAGCCGGCCACTCAGGGCCACAGCCCCTGGAGACAAAGACCGGCCCTTTTCCCTGGGAAAGAAAAGTGGCCAGCCCAGCTTCCTGATGTCAGTTTATAGGGTTCCCTTAGGACTTTCAGGGCAGCACAGGTTTGAGGTGGGGGCAGGTTGGGTCTGGGACATATCCTCGTCCGTTCGGATATTTTGCAGGCAGCCGGCCACTCAGGGCCACAGCCCCTGGAGACAAAGACCGGCCCTTTTCCCTGGGAAAGAAAAGTGGCCAGCCCAGCTTCCTGATGTCAGTTTGTAGGGTTCCCTTAGGACTTTCAGGGCAGCACAGGTTTGAGGTGGGGGCAGGTTGGGTCTGGGACATATCCTCGTCCGTTCGGATATTTTGCAGGCAGCCGGCCACTCAGGGCCACAGCCCCTGGAGACAAAGACCGGCCCTTTTCCCTGGGAAAGAAAAGTGGCCAGCCCAGGTTCCTGATGTCAGTTTGTAGGGTTCCCTTAGGACTTTCAGGGCAGCACAGGTTTGAGGTGGGGGCAGGTTGGGTCTGGGACATATTCTCGTCCGTTCGGATATTTTGCAGGCAGCCGGCCACTCAGGGCCACAGCCCCTGGAGACAAAGACCGGCCCTTTTCCCTGGGAAAGAAAAGTGGCCAGCCCAGCTTCCTGATGTCAGTTTGTAGGGTTCCCTTAGGACTTTCAGGGCAGCACAGGTTTGAGGTGGGGGCAGGTTGGGTCTGGGACATATCCTCGTCCGTTCGGATATTTTGCAGGCAGCCGGCCACTCAGGGCCACAGCCCCTGGAGACAGAGACCGGCCCTTTTCCCTGGGAAAGAAAAGTGGCCAGCCCAGGTTCCTGATGTCAGTTTGTAGGGTTCCCTTGGGACTGTCAGGGCAGCACAGGTTTGAGGTGGGGGCAGGTTGGGTCTGGGACATATCCTCGTCCGTTCGGATATTTTGCAGGCAGCCGGCCACTCAGGGCCACAGCCCCTGGAGACAAAGACCGGCCCTTTTCCCTGGGAAAGAAAAGTGGCCAGCCCAGGTTCCTGATGTCAGTTTGTAGGGTTCCCTTAGGACTTTCAGGGCAGCACAGGTTTGAGGTGGGGGCAGGTTGGGTCTGGGACATATCCTCGTCCGTTCGGATATTTTGCAGGCAGCCGGCCACTCAGGGCCACAGCCCCTGGAGACAAAGACCGGCCCTTTTCCCTGGGAAAGAAAAGTGTCCAGCCCAGGTTC
Source organism: Anomalospiza imberbis (assembly GCF_031753505.1). NCBI lineage: Eukaryota > Metazoa > Chordata > Aves > Passeriformes > Viduidae > Anomalospiza > Anomalospiza imberbis. The sequence goes on from NW_027099900.1 coordinate 23,725, forward strand.
CTGATGTCAGTTTGTAGGGTTCCCTTAGGACTTTCAGGGCAGCACAGGTTTGAGGTGGGGGCAGGTTGGGTCTGGGACATATCCTCGTCCGTTCGGATATTTTGCAGGCAGCCGGCCACTCAGGGCCACAGCCCCTGGAGACAAAGACCGGCCCTTTTCCCTGGGAAAGAAAAGTGGCCAGCCCAGGTTCCTGATGTCAGTTTGTAGGGTTCCCTTAGGACTTTCAGGGCAGCACAGGTTTGAGGTGGGGGCAGGTTGGGTCTGGGACATATCCTCGTCCGTTCGGATATTTTGCAGGCAGCCGGCCACTCAGGGCCACAGCCCCTGGAGACAAAGACCGGCCCTTTTCCCTGGGAAAGAAAAGTGGCCAGCCCAGGTTCCTGATGTCAGTTTGTAGGGTTCTCTTTGGACTGTCAGGGCAGCACAGGTTTGAGGTGGGGGCAGGTTGGGTCTGGGACATATCCTCGTCCGTTCGGATATTTTGCAGGCAGCCGGCCACTCAGGGCCACTCAGCCGGCCACAGCCCCTGGAGACAAAGACCGGCCCTTTTCCCTGGGAAAGAAAAGTGGCCAGCCCAGGTTCCTGATGTCAGTTTGTAGGGTTCCCTTAGGACTTTCAGGGCAGCACAGGTTTGAGGTGGGGGCAGGTTGGGTCTGGGACATATCCTCGTCCGTTCGGATATTTTGCAGGCAGCCGGCCACTCAGGGCCACAGCCCCTGGAGACAAAGACTGGCCCTTTTCCCTGGGAAAGAAAAGTGGCCAGCCCAGCTTCCTGATGTCAGTTTGTAGGGTTCCCTTAGGACTTTCAGGGCAGCACAGGTTTGAGGTGGGGGCAGGTTGGGTCTGGGACATATCCTCGTCCGTTCGGATATTTTGCAGGCAGCCGGCCACTCAGGGCCACAGCCCCTGGAGACAAAGACCGGCCCTTTTCCCTGGGAAAGAAAAGTGGCCAGCCCAGGTTCCTGATGTCAGTTTGTAGGGTTCTCTTTGGACTGTCAGGGCAGCACAGGTTTGAGGTGGGGGCAGGTTGGGTCTGGGACATATCCTCGTCCGTTCGGATATTTTGCAGGCAGCCGGCCACTCAGGGCCACTCAGCCGGCCACAGCCCCTGGAGACAAAGACCGGCCCTTTTCCCTGGGAAAGAAAAGTGGCCAGCCCAGCTTCCTGATGTCAGTTTGTAGGGTTCCCTTAGGACTTTCAGGGCAGCACAGGTTTGAGGTGGGGGCAGGTTGGGTCTGGGACATATCCTCGTCCGTTCAGATATTTTGCAGGCAGCCGGCCACTCAGGGCCACAGCCCCTGGAGACAAAGACCGGCCCTTTTCCCTGGGAAAGAAAAGTGGCCAGCCCAGCTTCCTGATGTCAGTTTATAGGGTTCCCTTAGGACTTTCAGGGCAGCACAGGTTTGAGGTGGGGGCAGGTTGGGTCTGGGACATATCCTCGTCCGTTCGGATATTTTGCAGGCAGCCGGCCACTCAGGGCCACAGCCCCTGGAGACAAAGACCGGCCCTTTTCCCTGGGAAAGAAAAGTGGCCAGCCCAGCTTCCTGATGTCAGTTTGTAGGGTTCCCTTAGGACTTTCAGGGCAGCACAGGTTTGAGGTGGGGGCAGGTTGGGTCTGGGACATATCCTCGTCCGTTCGGATATTTTGCAGGCAGCCGGCCACTCAGGGCCACAGCCCCTGGAGACAAAGACCGGCCCTTTTCCCTGGGAAAGAAAAGTGGCCAGCCCAGGTTCCTGATGTCAGTTTGTAGGGTTCCCTTAGGACTTTCAGGGCAGCACAGGTTTGAGGTGGGGGCAGGTTGGGTCTGGGACATATCCTCGTCCGTTCGGATATTTTGCAGGCAGCCGGCCACTCAGGGCCACTCAGCCGGCCACAGCCCCTGGAGACAAAGACCGGCCCTTTTCCCTGGGAAAGAAAAGTGGCCAGCCCAGGTTCCTGATGTCAGTTTGTAGGGTTCCCTTAGGACTTTCAGGGCAGCACAGGTTTGAGGTGGGGGCAGGTTGGGTCTGGGACATATCCTCGTCCGTTCGGATATTTTGCAGGCAGCCGGCCACTCAGGGCCACAGCCCCTGGAGACAAAGACCGGCCCTTTTCCCTGGGAAAGAAAAGTGGCCAGCCCAGGTTCCTGATGTCAGTTTGTAGGGTTCCCTTGGGACTTTCAGGGCAGCACAGGTTTGAGGTGGGGGCAGGTTGGGTCTGGGACATATCCTCGTCCGTTCGGATATTTTGCAGGCAGCCGGCCACTCAGGGCCACAGCCCCTGGAGACAAAGACCGGCCCTTTTCCCTGGGAAAGAAAAGTGGCCAGCCCAGGTTCCTGATGTCAGTTTGTAGGGTTCCCTTGGGACTGTCAGGGCAGCACAGGTTTGAGGTGGGGGCAGGTTGGGTCTGGGACATATCCTCGTCCGTTCGGATATTTTGCAGGCAGCCGGCCACTCAGGGCCACAGCCCCTGGAGACAGAGACCGGCCCTTTTCCCTGGGAAAGAAAAGTGGCCAGCCCAGGTTCCTGATGTCAGTTTGTAGGGTTCCCTTAGGACTTTCAGGGCAGCACAGGTTTGAGGTGGGGGCAGGTTGGGTCTGGGACATATCCTCGTCCGTTCGGATATTTTGCAGGCAGCCGGCCACTCAGGGCCACAGCCCCTGGAGACAAAGACCGGCCCTTTTCCCTGGGAAAGAAAAGTGGCCAGCCCAGGTTCCTGATGTCAGTTTGTAGGGTTCCCTTGGGACTTTCAGGGCAGCACAGGTTTGAGGTGGGGGCAGGTTGGGTCTGGGACATATCCTCGTCCGTTCGGATATTTTGCAGGCAGCCGGCCACTCAGGGCCACAGCCCCTGGAGACAAAGACCGGCCCTTTTCCCTGGGAAAGAAAAGTGGCCAGCCCAGCTTCCTGATGTCAGTTTGTAGGGTTCCCTTAGGACTTTCAGGGCAGCACAGGTTTGAGGTGGGGGCAGGTTGGGTCTGGGACATATCCTCGTCCGTTCGGATATTTTGCAGGCAGCCGGCCACTCAGGGCCACAGCCCCTGGAGACAAAGACCGGCCCTTTTCCCTGGGAAAGAAAAGTGGCCAGCCCAGCTTCCTGATGTCAGTTTGTAGGGTTCCCTTGGGACTGTCAGGGCAGCACAGGTTTGAGGTGGGGGCAGGTTGGGTCTGGGACATATCCTCGTCCGTTCGGATATTTTGCAGGCAGCCGGCCACTCAGGGCCACAGCCCCTGGAGACAAAGACCGGCCCTTTTCCCTGGGAAAGAAAAGTGGCCAGCCCAGGTTCCTGATGTCAGTTTGTAGGGTTCCCTTAGGACTTTCAGGGCAGCACAGGTTTGAGGTGGGGGCAGGTTGGGTCTGGGACATATCCTCGTCCGTTCGGATATTTTGCAGGCAGCCGGCCACTCAGGGCCACAGCCCCTGGAGACAAAGACCGGCCCTTTTCCCTGGGAAAGAAAAGTGGCCAGCCCAGGTTCCTGATGTCAGTTTGTAGGGTTCCCTTAGGACTTTCAGGGCAGCACAGGTTTGAGGTGGGGGCAGGTTGGGTCTGGGACATATCCTCGTCCGTTCGGATATTTTGCAGGCAGCCGGCCACTCAGGGCCACAGCCCCTGGAGACAAAGACCGGCCCTTTTCCCTGGGAAAGAAAAGTGGCCAGCCCAGGTTCCTGATGTCAGTTTGTAGGGTTCCCTTAGGACTTTCAGGGCAGCACAGGTTTGAGGTGGGGGCAGGTTGGGTCTGGGACATATCCTCGTCCGTTCGGATATTTTGCAGGCAGCCGGCCACTCAGGGCCACTCAGCCGGCCACAGCCCCTGGAGACAAAGACCGGCCCTTTTCCCTGGGAAAGAAAAGTGGCCAGCCCAGGTTCCTGATGTCAGTTTGTAGGGTTCCCTTAGGACTTTCAGGGCAGCACAGGTTTGAGGTGGGGGCAGGTTGGGTCTGGGACATATCCTCGTCCGTTCGGATATTTTGCAGGCAGCCGGCCACTCAGGGCCACAGCCCCTGGAGACAAACACCGGCCCTTTTCCCTGGGAAAGAAAAGTGGCCAGCCCAGGTTCCTGATGTCAGTTTGTAGGGTTCCCTTGGGACTGTCAGGGCAGCACAGGTTTGAGGTGGGGGCAGGTTGGGTCTGGGACATATCCTCGTCCGTTCGGATATTTTGCAGGCAGCCGGCCACTCAGGGCCACAGCCCCTGGAGACAAAGACCGGCCCTTTTCCCTGGGAAAGAAAAGTGGCCAGCCCAGGTTCCTGATGTCAGTTTGTAGGGTTCCCTTGGGACTGTCAGGGCAGCACAGGTTTGAGGTGGGGGCAGGTTGGGTCTGGGACATATCCTCGTCCGTTCGGATATTTTGCAGGCAGCCGGCCACTCAGGGCCACAGCCCCTGGAGACAAAGACCGGCCCTTTTCCCTGGGAAAGAAAAGTGGCCAGCCCAGCTTCCTGATGTCAGTTTGTAGGGTTCCCTTAGGACTTTCAGGGCAGCACAGGTTTGAGGTGGGGGCAGGTTGGGTCTGGGACATATCCTCGTCCGTTCGGATATTTTGCAGGCAGCCGGCCACTCAGGGCCACAGCCCCTGGAGACAAAGACCGGCCCTTTTCCCTGGGAAAGAAAAGTGGCCAGCCCAGGTTCCTGATGTCAGTTTGTAGGGTTCCCTTAGGACTTTCAGGGCAGCACAGGTTTGAGGTGGGGGCAGGTTGGGTCTGGGACATATCCTCGTCCGTTCGGATATTTTGCAGGCAGCCGGCCACTCAGGGCCACAGCCCCTGGAGACAGAGACCGGCCCTTTTCCCTGGGAAAGAAAAGTGGCCAGCCCAGGTTCCTGATGTCAGTTTGTAGGGTTCCCTTGGGACTGTCAGGGCAGCACAGGTTTGAGGTGGGGGCAGGTTGGGTCTGGGACATATCCTCGTCCGTTCGGATATTTTGCAGGCAGCCGGCCACTCAGGGCCACAGCCCCTGGAGACAAAGACCGGCCCTTTTCCCTGGGAAAGAAAAGTGGCCAGCCCAGGTTCCTGATGTCAGTTTGTAGGGTTCCCTTAGGACTTTCAGGGCAGCACAGGTTTGAGGTGGGGGCAGGTTGGGTCTGGGACATATCCTCGTCCGTTCGGATATTTTGCAGGCAGCCGGCCACTCAGGGCCACAGCCCCTGGAGACAAAGACCGGCCCTTTTCCCTGGGAAAGAAAAGTAGCCAGCCCAGGTTCCTGATGTCAGTTTGTAGGGTTCCCTTAGGACTTTCAGGGCAGCACAGGTTTGAGGTGGGGGCAGGTTGGGTCTGGGACATATCCTCGTCCGTTCGGATATTTTGCAGGCAGCTGGCCACTCAGGGCCACAGCCCCTGGAGACAAAGACCGGCCCTTTTCCCTGGGAAAGAAAAGTGGCCAGCCCAGGTTCCTGATGTCAGTTTGTAGGGTTCCCTTAGGACTTTCAGGGCAGCACAGGTTTGAGGTGGGGGCAGGTTGGGTCTGGGACATATCCTCGTCCGTTCGGATATTTTGCAGGCAGCCGGCCACTCAGGGCCACTCAGCCGGCCACAGCCCCTGGAGACAAAGACCGGCCCTTTTCCCTGGGAAAGAAAAGTGGCCAGCCCAGGTTCCTGATGTCAGTTTGTAGGGTTCCCTTAGGACTGTCAGGGCAGCACAGGTTTGAGGTGGGGGCAGGTTGGGTCTGGGACATATCCTCGTCCGTTCGGATATTTTGCAGGCAGCCGGCCACTCAGGGCCACAGCCCCTGGAGACAAAGACCGGCCCTTTTCCCTGGGAAAGAAAAGTGGCCAGCCCAGGTTCCTGATGTCAGTTTGTAGGGTTCCCTTAGGACTTTCAGGGCAGCACAGGTTTGAGGTGGGGGCAGGTTGGGTCTGGGACATATCCTCGTCCGTTCGGATATTTTGCAGGCAGCCGGCCACTCAGCCGGCCACAGCCCCTGGAGACAAAGACCGGCCCTTTTCCCTGGGAAAGAAAAGTGGCCAGCCCAGGTTCCTGATGTCAGTTTGTAGGGTTCCCTTAGGACTTTCAGGGCAGCACAGGTTTGAGGTGGGGGCAGGTTGGGTCTGGGACATATCCTCGTCCGTTCGGATATTTTGCAGGCAGCCGGCCACTCAGGGCCACAGCCCCTGGAGACAAAGACCGGCCCTTTTCCCTGGGAAAGAAAAGTGGCCAGCCCAGGTTCCTGATGTCAGTTTGTAGGGTTCCCTTAGGACTTTCAGGGCAGCACAGGTTTGAGGTGGGGGCAGGTTGGGTCTGGGACATATCCTCGTCCGTTCGGATATTTTGCAGGCAGCCGGCCACTCAGGGCCACAGCCCCTGGAGACAAAGACCGGCCCTTTTCCCTGGGAAAGAAAAGTGGCCAGCCCAGGTTCCTGATGTCAGTTTGTAGGGTTCTCTTTGGACTGTCAGGGCAGCACAGGTTTGAGGTGGGGGCAGGTTGGGTCTGGGACATATCCTCGTCCGTTCGGATATTTTGCAGGCAGCCGGCCACTCAGGGCCACAGCCCCTGGAGACAAAGACCGGCCCTTTTCCCTGGGAAAGAAAAGTGGCCAGCCCAGGTTCCTGATGTCAGTTTGTAGGGTTCCCTTAGGACTTTCAGGGCAGCAGAGGTTTGAGGTGGAGGCAGGTTGGGTCTGGGACATATCCTCGTCCGTTCGGCTATTTTGCAGGCAGCCGGCCACTCAGGGCCACAGGCCCTGGAGACAAAGACCGGCCCTTTTCCCTGGGAAAGAAAAGTGGCCAGCCCAGGTTCCTGATGTCAGTTTGTAGGGTTCCCTTAGGACTTTCAGGGCAGCACAGGTTTGAGGTGGGGGCAGGTTGGGTCTGGGACATATCCTCGTCCGTTCGGATATTTTGCAGGCAGCCGGCCACTCAGGGCCACTCAGCCGGCCACAGCCCCTGGAGACAAAGACCGGCCCTTTTCCCTGGGAAAGAAAAGTGGCCAGCCCAGGTTCCTGATGTCAGTTTGTAGGGTTCCCTTAGGACTTTCAGGGCAGCACAGGTTTGAGGTGGGGGCAGGTTGGGTCTGGGACATATCCTCGTCCGTTCGGATATTTTGCAGGCAGCCGGCCACTCAGGGCCACAGCCCCTGGAGACAAAGACCGGCCCTTTTCCCTGGGAAAGAAAAGTGTCCAGCCCAGGGTCCTGATGTCAGTTTGTAGGGTTCCCTTAGGACTTTCAGGGCAGCACAGGTTTGAGGTGGGGGCAGGTTGGGTCTGGGACATATCCTCGTCCGTTCGGATATTTTGCAGGCAGCCGGCCACTCAGGGCCACAGCCCCTGGAGACAAAGACCGGCCCTTTTCCCTGGGAAAGAAAAGTGGCCAGCCCAGGTTCCTGATGTCAGTTTGTAGGGTTCTCTTTGGACTGTCAGGGCAGCACAGGTTTGAGGTGGGGGCAGGTTGGGTCTGGGACATATCCTCGTCCGTTCGGATATTTTGCAGGCAGCCGGCCACTCAGGGCCACTCAGCCGGCCACAGCCCCTGGAGACAAAGACCGGCCCTTTTCCCTGGGAAAGAAAAGTGGCCAGCCCAGGTTCCTGATGTCAGTTTGTAGGGTTCCCTTAGGACTTTCAGGGCAGCACAGGTTTGAGGTGGGGGCAGGTTGGGTCTGGGACATATCCTCGTCCGTTCGGATATTTTGCAGGCAGCCGGCCACTCAGGGCCACAGCCCCTGGAGACAAAGACCGGCCCTTTTCCCTGGGAAAGAAAAGTGGCCAGCCCAGCTTCCTGATGTCAGTTTGTAGGGTTCCCTTAGGACTTTCAGGGCAGCACAGGTTTGAGGTGGGGGCAGGTTGGGTCTGGGACATATCCTCGTCCGTTCGGATATTTTGCAGGCAGCCGGCCACTCAGGGCCACTCAGCCGGCCACAGCCCCTGGAGACAAAGACCGGCCCTTTTCCCTGGGAAAGAAAAGTGGCCAGCCCAGGTTCCTGATGTCAGTTTGTAGGGTTCCCTTAGGACTTTCAGGGCAGCACAGGTTTGAGGTGGGGGCAGGTTGGGTCTGGGACATATCCTCGTCCGTTCGGATATTTTGCAGGCAGCCGGCCACTCAGGGCCACAGCCCCTGGAGACAAAGACCGGCCCTTTTCCCTGGGAAAGAAAAGTGGCCAGCCCAGGTTCCTGATGTCAGTTTGTAGGGTTCCCTTGGGACTGTCAGGGCAGCACAGGTTTGAGGTGGGGGCAGGTTGGGTCTGGGACATATCCTCGTCCGTTCGGATATTTTGCAGGCAGCCGGCCACTCAGGGCCACAGCCCCTGGAGACAAAGACCGGCCCTTTTCCCTGGGAAAGAAAAGTGGCCAGCCCAGGTTCCTGATGTCAGTTTGTAGGGTTCCCTTAGGACTTTCAGGGCAGCACAGGTTTGAGGTGGGGGCAGGTTGGGTCTGGGACATATCCTCGTCCGTTCGGATATTTTGCAGGCAGCCGGCCACTCAGGGCCACAGCCCCTGGAGACAAAGACCGGCCCTTTTCCCTGGGAAAGAAAAGTGTCCAGCCCAGGTTCCTGATGTCAGTTTGTAGGGTTCCCTTAGGACTTTCAGGGCAGCACAGGTTTGAGGTGGGGGCAGGTTGGGTCTGGGACATATCCTCGTCCGTTCGGATATTTTGCAGGCAGCCGGCCACTCAGGGCCACAGCCCCTGGAGACAAAGACCGGCCCTTTTCCCTGGGAAAGAAAAGTGGCCAGCCCAGGTTCCTGATGTCAGTTTGTAGGGTTCCCTTGGGACTGTCAGGGCAGCACAGGTTTGAGGTGGGGGCAGGTTGGGTCTGGGACATATCCTCGTCCGTTCGGATATTTTGCAGGCAGCCGGCCACTCAGGGCCACTCAGCCGGCCACAGCCCCTGGAGACAAAGACCGGCCCTTTTCCCTGGGAAAGAAAAGTGGCCAGCCCAGGTTCCTGATGTCAGTTTGTAGGGTTCTCTTTGGACTGTCAGGGCAGCACAGGTTTGAGGTGGGGGCAGGTTGGGTCTGGGACATATCCTCGTCCGTTCGGATATTTTGCAGGCAGCCGGCCACTCAGGGCCACAGCCCCTGGAGACAAAGACCGGCCCTTTTCCCTGGGAAAGAAAAGTGGCCAGCCCAGCTTCCTGATGTCAGTTTGTAGGGTTCCCTTAGGACTTTCAGGGCAGCACAGGTTTGAGGTGGGGGCAGGTTGGGTCTGGGACATATCCTCGTCCGTTCGGATATTTTGCAGGCAGCCGGCCACTCAGGGCCACAGCCCCTGGAGACAAAGACCGGCCCTTTTCCCTGGGAAAGAAAAGTGGCCAGCCCAGGTTCCTGATGTCAGTTTGTAGGGTTCCCTTAGGACTTTCAGGGCAGCACAGGTTTGAGGTGGGGGCAGGTTGGGTCTGGGACATATCCTCGTCCGTTCGGATATTTTGCAGGCAGCCGGCCACTCAGGGCCATTCAGCCGGCCACAGCCCCTGGAGACAAAGACCGGCCCTTTTCCCTGGGAAAGAAAAGTGGCCAGCCCAGGTTCCTGATGTCAGTTTGTAGGGTTCCCTTAGGACTTTCAGGGCAGCACAGGTTTGAGGTGGGGGCAGGTTGGGTCTGGGACATATCCTCGTCCGTTCGGATATTTTGCAGGCAGCCGGCCACTCAGGGCCACTCAGCCGGCCACAGCCCCTGGAGACAAAGACCGGCCCTTTTCCCTGGGAAAGAAAAGTGGCCAGCCCAGCTTCCTGATGTCAGTTTGTAGGGTTCCCTTAGGACTTTCAGGGCAGCACAGGTTTGAGGTGGGGGCAGGTTGGGTCTGGGACATATCCTCGTCCGTTCGGATATTTTGCAGGCAGCCGGCCACTCAGGGCCACAGCCCCTGGAGACAAAGACCGGCCCTTTTCCCTGGGAAAGAAAAGTGGCCAGCCCAGGTTCCTGATGTCAGTTTGTAGGGTTCGCTTGGGACTGTCAGGGCAGCACAGGTTTGAGGTGGGGGCAGGTTGGGTCTGGGACATATCCTCGTCCGTTCGGATATTTTGCAGGCAGCCGGCCACTCAGGGCCACAGCCCCTGGAGACAAAGACCGGCCCTTTTCCCTGGGAAAGAAAAGTGGCCAGCCCAGCTTCCTGATGTCAGTTTGTAGGGTTCCCTTAGGACTTTCAGGGCAGCACAGGTTTGAGGTGGGGGCAGGTTGGGTCTGGGACATATCCTCGTCCGTTCGGATATTTTGCAGGCAGCCGGCCACTCAGGGCCACAGCCCCTGGAGACAAAGACCGGCCCTTTTCCCTGGGAAAGAAAAGTGGCCAGCCCAGGTTCCTGATGTCAGTTTGTAGGGTTCCCTTAGGACTTTCAGGGCAGCACAGGTTTGAGGTGGGGGCAGGTTGGGTCTGGGACATATCCTCGTCCGTTCGGATATTTTGCAGGCAGCCGGCCACTCAGGGCCACAGCCCCTGGAGACAGAGACCGGCCCTTTTCCCTGGGAAAGAAAAGTGGCCAGCCCAGGTTCCTGATGTCAGTTTGTAGGGTTCCCTTAGGACTGTCAGGGCAGCACAGGTTTGAGGTGGGGGCAGGTTGGGTCTGGGACATATCCTCGTCCGTTCGGATATTTTGCAGGCAGCCGGCCACTCAGGGCCACAGCCCCTGGAGACAAAGACCGGCCCTTTTCCCTGGGAAAGAAAAGTGGCCAGCCCAGCTTCCTGATGTCAGTTTGTAGGGTTCCCTTAGGACTTTCAGGGCAGCACAGGTTTGAGGTGGGGGCAGGTTGGGTCTGGGACATATCCTCGTCCGTTCGGATATTTTGCAGGCAGCCGGCCACTCAGGGCCACAGCCCCTGGAGACAAAGACCGGCCCTTTTCCCTGGGAAAGAAAAGTGGCCAGCCCAGGTTCCTGATGTCAGTTTGTAGGGTTCCCTTGGGACTGTCAGGGCAGCACAGGTTTGAGGTGGGGGCAGGTTGGGTCTGGGACATATCCTCGTCCGTTCGGATATTTTGCAGGCAGCCGGCCACTCAGGGCCACAGCCCCTGGAGACAGAGACCGGCCCTTTTCCCTGGGAAAGAAAAGTGGCCAGCCCAGCTTCCTGATGTCAGTTTGTAGGGTTCCCTTGGGACTGTCAGGGCAGCACAGGTTTGAGGTGGGGGCAGGTTGGGTCTGGGACATATCCTCGTCCGTTCAGATATTTTGCAGGCAGCCGGCCACTCAGGGCCACAGCCCCTGGAGACAAAGACCGGCCCTTTTCCCTGGGAAAGAAAAGTGGCCAGCCCAGGTTCCTGATGTCAGTTTGTAGGGTTCGCTTGGGACTGTCAGGGCAGCACAGGTTTGAGGTGGGGGCAGGTTGGGTCTGGGACATATCCTCGTCCGTTCGGATATTTTGCAGGCAGCCGGCCACTCAGGGCCACAGCCCCTGGAGACAAAGACCGGCCCTTTTCCCTGGGAAAGAAAAGTGGCCAGCCCAGCTTCCTGATGTCAGTTTGTAGGGTTCCCTTAGGACTTTCAGGGCAGCACAGGTTTGAGGTGGGGGCAGGTTGGGTCTGGGACATATCCTCGTCCGTTCGGATATTTTGCAGGCAGCCGGCCACTCAGGGCCACAGCCCCTGGAGACAAAGACCGGCCCTTTTCCCTGGGAAAGAAAAGTGGCCAGCCCAGGTTCCTGATGTCAGTTTGTAGGGTTCCCTTAGGACTTTCAGGGCAGCACAGGTTTGAGGTGGGGGCAGGTTGGGTCTGGGACATATCCTCGTCCGTTCGGATATTTTGCAGGCAGCCGGCCACTCAGGGCCACAGCCCCTGGAGACAAAGACCGGCCCTTTTCCCTGGGAAAGAAAAGTGGCCAGCCCAGCTTCCTGATGTCAGTTTGTAGGGTTCCCTTGGGACTGTCAGGGCAGCACAGGTTTGAGGTGGGGGCAGGTTGGGTCTGGGACATATCCTCGTCCGTTCGGATATTTTGCAGGCAGCCGGCCACTCAGGGCCACAGCCCCTGGAGACAAAGACCGGCCCTTTTCCCTGGGAAAGAAAAGTGGCCAGCCCAGGTTCCTGATGTCAGTTTGTAGGGTTCCCTTAGGACTTTCAGGGCAGCACAGGTTTGAGGTGGGGGCAGGTTGGGTCTGGGACATATCCTCGTCCGTTCGGATATTTTGCAGGCAGCCGGCCACTCAGGGCCACAGCCCCTGGAGACAAAGACCGGCCCTTTTCCCTGGGAAAGAAAAGTGGCCAGCCCAGCTTCCTGATGTCAGTTTGTAGGGTTCCCTTAGGACTTTCAGGGCAGCACAGGTTTGAGGTGGGGGCAGGTTGGGTCTGGGACATATCCTCGTCCGTTCGGATATTTTGCAGGCAGCCGGCCACTCAGGGCCACAGCCCCTGGAGACAGAGACCGGCCCTTTTCCCTGGGAAAGAAAAGTGGCCAGCCCAGGTTCCTGATGTCAGTTTGTAGGGTTCCCTTAGGACTGTCAGGGCAGCACAGGTTTGAGGTGGGGGCAGGTTGGGTCTGGGACATATCCTCGTCCGTTCGGATATTTTGCAGGCAGCCGGCCACTCAGGGCCACAGCCCCTGGAGACAAAGACCGGCCCTTTTCCCTGGGAAAGAAAAGTGGCCAGCCCAGCTTCCTGATGTCAGTTTGTAGGGTTCCCTTGGGACTGTCAGGGCAGCACAGGTTTGAGGTGGGGGCAGGTTGGGTCTGGGACATATCCTCGTCCGTTCGGATATTTTGCAGGCAGCCGGCCACTCAGGGCCACAGCCCCTGGAGACAAAGACCGGCCCTTTTCCCTGGGAAAGAAAAGTGGCCAGCCCAGGTTCCTGATGTCAGTTTGTAGGGTTCCCTTAGGACTGTCAGGGCAGCACAGGTTTGAGGTGGGGGCAGGTTGGGTCTGGGACATATCCTCGTCCGTTCGGATATTTTGCAGGCAGCCGGCCACTCAGGGCCACAGCCCCTGGAGACAAAGACCGGCCCTTTTCCCTGGGAAAGAAAAGTGGCCAGCCCAGCTTCCTGATGTCAGTTTGTAGGGTTCCCTTAGGACTTTCAGGGCAGCACAGGTTTGAGGTGGGGGCAGGTTGGGTCTGGGACATATCCTCGTCCGTTCGGATATTTTGCAGGCAGCCGGCCACTCAGGGCCACAGCCCCTGGAGACAGAGACCGGCCCTTTTCCCTGGGAAAGAAAAGTGGCCAGCCCAGGTTCCTGATGTCAGTTTGTAGGGTTCCCTTAGGACTGTCAGGGCAGCACAGGTTTGAGGTGGGGGCAGGTTGGGTCTGGGACATATCCTCGTCCGTTCGGATATTTTGCAGGCAGCCGGCCACTCAGGGCCACAGCCCCTGGAGACAAAGACCGGCCCTTTTCCCTGGGAAAGAAAAGTGTCCAGCCCAGCTTCCTGATGTCAGTTTGTAGGGTTCCCTTAGGACTTTCAGGGCAGCACAGGTTTGAGGTGGGGGCAGGTTGGGTCTGGGACATATCCTCGTCCGTTCGGATATTTTGCAGGCAGCTGGCCACTCAGGGCCACTCAGCCGGCCACAGCCCCTGGAGACAAAGACCGGCCCTTTTCCCTGGGAAAGAAAAGTGGCCAGCCCAGGTTCCTGATGTCAGTTTGTAGGGTTCCCTTGGGACTGTCAGGGCAGCACAGGTTTGAGGTGGGGGCAGGTTGGGTCTGGGACATATCCTCGTCCGTTCGGATATTTTGCAGGCAGCCGGCCACTCAGGGCCACAGCCCCTGGAGACAAAGACCGGCCCTTTTCCCTGGGAAAGAAAAGTGGCCAGCCCAGGTTCCTGATGTCAGTTTGTAGGGTTCCCTTAGGACTTTCAGGGCAGCACAGGTTTGAGGTGGGGGCAGGTTGGGTCTGGGACATATCCTCGTCCGTTCGGATATTTTGCAGGCAGCCGGCCACTCAGGGCCACAGCCCCTGGAGACAAAGACCGGCCCTTTTCCCTGGGAAAGAAAAGTGTCCAGCCCAGGTTCCTGATGTCAGTTTGTAGGGTTCCCTTAGGACTTTCAGGGCAGCACAGGTTTGAGGTGGGGGCAGGTTGGGTCTGGGACATATCCTCGTCCGTTCGGATATTTTGCAGGCAGCCGGCCACTCAGGGCCACAGCCCCTGGAGACAAAGACCGGCCCTTTTCCCTGGGAAAGAAAAGTGTCCAGCCCAGGTTCCTGATGTCAGTTTGTAGGGTTCCCTTGGGACTGTCAGGGCAGCACAGGTTTGAGGTGGGGGCAGGTTGGGTCTGGGACATATCCTCGTCCGTTCGGATATTTTGCAGGCAGCCGGCCACTCAGGGCCACTCAGCCGGCCACAGCCCCTGGAGACAAAGACCGGCCCTTTTCCCTGGGAAAGAAAAGTGGCCAGCCCAGGTTCCTGATGTCAGTTTGTAGGGTTCTCTTTGGACTGTCAGGGCAGCACAGGTTTGAGGTGGGGGCAGGTTGGGTCTGGGACATATCCTCGTCCGTTCGGATATTTTGCAGGCAGCCGGCCACTCAGGGCCACAGCCCCTGGAGACAAAGACCGGCCCTTTTCCCTGGGAAAGAAAAGTGGCCAGCCCAGGTTCCTGATGTCAGTTTGTAGGGTTCCCTTAGGACTTTCAGGGCAGCACAGGTTTGAGGTGGGGGCAGGTTGGGTCTGGGACATATCCTCGTCCGTTCGGATATTTTGCAGGCAGCCGGCCACTCAGGGCCACAGCCCCTGGAGACAAAGACCGGCCCTTTTCCCTGGGAAAGAAAAGTGGCCAGCCCAGCTTCCTGATGTCAGTTTGTAGGGTTCCCTTAGGACTTTCAGGGCAGCACAGGTTTGAGGTGGGGGCAGGTTGGGTCTGGGACATATCCTCGTCCGTTCGGATATTTTGCAGGCAGCCGGCCACTCAGGGCCACAGCCCCTGGAGACAAAGACCGGCCCTTTTCCCTGGGAAAGAAAAGTGGCCAGCCCAGCTTCCTGATGTCAGTTTGTAGGGTTCCCTTAGGACTTTCAGGGCAGCACAGGTTTGAGGTGGGGGCAGGTTGGGTCTGGGACATATCCTCGTCCGTTCGGATATTTTGCAGGCAGCCGGCCACTCAGGGCCACAGCCCCTGGAGACAAAGACCGGCCCTTTTCCCTGGGAAAGAAAAGTGTCCAGCCCAGGTTCCTGATGTCAGTTTGTAGGGTTCCCTTAGGACTTTCAGGGTAGCACAGGTTTGAGGTGGGGGCAGGTTGGGTCTGGGACATATCCTCGTCCGTTCGGATATTTTGCAGGCAGCTGGCCACTCAGGGCCACTCAGCCGGCCACAGCCCCTGGAGACAAAGACCGGCCCTTTTCCCTGGGAAAGAAAAGTGGCCAGCCCAGCTTCCTGATGTCAGTTTGTAGGGTTCCCTTAGGACTTTCAGGGCAGCACAGGTTTGAGGTGGGGGCAGGTTGGGTCTGGGACATATCCTCGTCCGTTCGGATATTTTGCAGGCAGCCGGCCACTCAGGGCCACAGCCCCTGGAGACAAAGACCGGCCCTTTTCCCTGGGAAAGAAAAGTGGCCAGCCCAGGTTCCTGATGTCAGTTTGTAGGGTTCCCTTAGGACTGTCAGGGCAGCACAGGTTTGAGGTGGGGGCAGGTTGGGTCTGGGACATATCCTCGTCCGTTCGGATATTTTGCAGGCAGCCGGCCACTCAGGGCCACAGCCCCTGGAGACAAAGACCGGCCCTTTTCCCTGGGAAAGAAAAGTGGCCAGCCCAGGTTCCTGATGTCAGTTTGTAGGGTTCCCTTGGGACTTTCAGGGCAGCACAGGTTTGAGGTGGGGGCAGGTTGGGTCTGGGACATATCCTCGTCCGTTCGGATATTTTGCAGGCAGCCGGCCACTCAGGGCCACTCAGCCGGCCACAGCCCCTGGAGACAAAGACCGGCCCTTTTCCCTGGGAAAGAAAAGTGGCCAGCCCAGGTTCCTGATGTCAGTTTGTAGGGTTCCCTTAGGACTTTCAGGGCAGCACAGGTTTGAGGTGGGGGCAGGTTGGGTCTGGGACATATCCTCGTCCGTTCGGATATTTTGCAGGCAGCCGGCCACTCAGGGCCACAGCCCCTGGAGACAAAGACCGGCCCTTTTCCCTGGGAAAGAAAAGTGGCCAGCCCAGGTTCCTGATGTCAGTTTGTAGGGTTCCCTTAGGACTTTCAGGGCAGCACAGGTTTGAGGTGGGGGCAGGTTGGGTCTGGGACATATCTTCGTCCGTTCGGATATTTTGCAGGCAGCCGGCCACTCAGGGCCACAGCCCCTGGAGACAAAGACCGGCCCTTTTCCCTGGGAAAGAAAAGTGGCCAGCCCAGCTTCCTGATGTCAGTTTGTAGGGTTCCCTTAGGACTTTCAGGGCAGCACAGGTTTGAGGTGGGGGCAGGTTGGGTCTGGGACATATCCTCGTCCGTTCGGATATTTTGCAGGCAGCCGGCCACTCAGGGCCACAGCCCCTGGAGACAAAGACCGGCCCTTTTCCCTGGGAAAGAAAAGTGGCCAGCCCAGCTTCCTGATGTCAGTTTGTAGGGTTCCCTTAGGACTTTCAGGGCAGCACAGGTTTGAGGTGGGGGCAGGTTGGGTCTGGGACATATCCTCGTCCGTTCGGATATTTTGCAGGCAGCCGGCCACTCAGGGCCACAGCCCCTGGAGACAAAGACCGGCCCTTTTCCCTGGGAAAGAAAAGTGGCCAGCCCAGCTTCCTGATGTCAGTTTGTAGGGTTCCCTTAGGACTTTCAGGGCAGCACAGGTTTGAGGTGGGGGCAGGTTGGGTCTGGGACATATCCTCGTCCGTTTGGATATTTTGCAGGCAGCCGGCCACTCAGGGCCACAGCCCCTGGAGACAAAGACCGGCCCTTTTCCCTGGGAAAGAAAAGTGGCCAGCCCAGCTTCCTGATGTCAGTTTGTAGGGTTCCCTTAGGACTGTCAGGGCAGCACAGGTTTGAGGTGGGGGCAGGTTGGGTCTGGGACATATCCTCGTCCGTTCGGATATTTTGCAGGCAGCCGGCCACTCAGCCGGCCACAGCCCCTGGAGACAAAGACCGGCCCTTTTCCCTGGGAAAGAAAAGTGGCCAGCCCAGGTTCCTGATGTCAGTTTGTAGGGTTCCCTTAGGACTTTCAGGGCAGCACAGGTTTGAGGTGGGGGCAGGTTGGGTCTGGGACATATCCTCGTCCGTTCGGATATTTTGCAGGCAGCCGGCCACTCAGGGCCACAGCCCCTGGAGACAAAGACCGGCCCTTTTCCCTGGGAAAGAAAAGTGGCCAGCCCAGGTTCCTGATGTCAGTTTGTAGGGTTCCCTTGGGACTGTCAGGGCAGCACAGGTTTGAGGTGGGGGCAGGTTGGGTCTGGGACATATCCTCGTCCGTTCGGATATTTTGCAGGCAGCCGGCCACTCAGGGCCACAGCCCCTGGAGACAAAGACCGGCCCTTTTCCCTGGGAAAGAAAAGTGGCCAGCCCAGGTTCCTGATGTCAGTTTGTAGGGTTCCCTTGGGACTGTCAGGGCAGCACAGGTTTGAGGTGGGGGCAGGTTGGGTCTGGGACATATCCTCGTCCGTTCGGATATTTTGCAGGCAGCCGGCCACTCAGGGCCACAGCCCCTGGAGACAAAGACCGGCCCTTTTCCCTGGGAAAGAAAAGTGGCCAGCCCAGGTTCCTGATGTCAGTTTGTAGGGTTCCCTTGGGACTGTCAGGGCAGCACAGGTTTGAGGTGGGGGCAGGTTGGGTCTGGGACATATCTTCGTCCGTTCGGATATTTTGCAGGCAGCCGGCCACTCAGGGCCACAGCCCCTGGAGACAAAGACCGGCCCTTTTCCCTGGGAAAGAAAAGTGGCCAGCCCAGCTTCCTGATGTCAGTTTGTAGGGTTCCCTTAGGACTTTCAGGGCAGCACAGGTTTGAGGTGGGGGCAGGTTGGGTCTGGGACATATCCTCGTCCGTTCGGATATTTTGCAGGCAGCCGGCCACTCAGGGCCACAGCCCCTGGAGACAAAGACCGGCCCTTTTCCCTGGGAAAGAAAAGTAGCCAGCCCAGCTTCCTGATGTCAGTTTGTAGGGTTCCCTTAGGACTTTCAGGGCAGCACAGGTTTGAGGTGGGGGCAGGTTGGATCTGGGACATATCCTCGTCCGTTCGGATATTTTGCAGGCAGCTGGCCACTCAGGGCCACTCAGGGCCACAGCCCCTGGAGACAAAGACCGGCCCTTTTCCCTGGGAAAGAAAAGTGGCCAGCCCAGCTTCCTGATGTCAGTTTGTAGGGTTCCCTTAGGACTTTCAGGGCAGCACAGGTTTGAGGTGGGGGCAGGTTGGGTCTGGGACATATCCTCGTCCGTTCGGATATTTTGCAGGCAGCCGGCCACTCAGGGCCACAGCCCCTGGAGACAAAGACCGGCCCTTTTCCCTGGGAAAGAAAAGTGGCCAGCCCAGGTTCCTGATGTCAGTTTGTAGGGTTCCCTTGGGACTGTCAGGGCAGCACAGGTTTGAGGTGGGGGCAGGTTGGGTCTGGGACATATCCTCGTCCGTTCGGATATTTTGCAGGCAGCCGGCCACTCAGGGCCACAGCCCCTGGAGACAAAGACCGGCCCTTTTCCCTGGGAAAGAAAAGTGGCCAGCCCAGCTTCCTGATGTCAGTTTGTAGGGTTCCCTTGGGACTGTCAGGGCAACACAGGTTTGAGGTGGGGGCAGGTTGGGTCTGGGACATATCCTCGTCCGTTCGGATATTTTGCAGGCAGCCGGCCACTCAGGGCCACAGCCCCTGGAGACAAAGACCGGCCCTTTTCCCTGGGAAAGAAAAGTGGCCAGCCCAGGTTCCTGATGTCAGTTTGTAGGGTTCCCTTAGGACTTTCAGGGCAGCACAGGTTTGAGGTGGGGGCAGGTTGGGTCTGGGACATATCCTCGTCCGTTCGGATATTTTGCAGGCAGCCGGCCACTCAGGGCCACTCAGCCGGCCACAGCCCCTGGAGACAAAGACCGGCCCTTTTCCCTGGGAAAGAAAAGTGTCCAGCCCAGGTTCCTGATGTCAGTTTGTAGGGTTCCCTTAGGACTTTCAGGGCAGCACAGGTTTGAGGTGGGGGCAGGTTGGGTCTGGGACATATCCTCGTCCGTTCGGATATTTTGCAGGCAGCCGGCCACTCAGGGCCACAGCCCCTGGAGACAAAGACCGGCCCTTTTCCCTGGGAAAGAAAAGTAGCCAGCCCAGGTTCCTGATGTCAGTTTGTAGGGTTCCCTTAGGACTTTCAGGGCAGCACAGGTTTGAGGTGGGGGCAGGTTGGGTCTGGGACATATCCTCGTCCGTTCGGATATTTTGCAGGCAGCTGGCCACTCAGGGCCACTCAGGGCCACAGCCCCTGGAGACAAAGACCGGCCCTTTTCCCTGGGAAAGAAAAGTGGCCAGCCCAGCTTCCTGATGTCAGTTTGTAGGGTTCCCTTAGGACTTTCAGGGCAGCACAGGTTTGAGGTGGGGGCAGGTTGGGTCTGGGACATATCCTCGTCCGTTCGGATATTTTGCAGGCAGCCGGCCACTCAGGGCCACAGCCCCTGGAGACAAAGACCGGCCCTTTTCCCTGGGAAAGAAAAGTGGCCAGCCCAGGTTCCTGATGTCAGTTTGTAGGGTTCCCTTAGGACTTTCAGGGCAGCACAGGTTTGAGGTGGGGGCAGGTTGGGTCTGGGACATATCCTCGTCCGTTCGGATATTTTGCAGGCAGCCGGCCACTCAGGGCCACAGCCCCTGGAGACAAAGACCGGCCCTTTTCCCTGGGAAAGAAAAGTGTCCAGCCCAGGTTCCTGATGTCAGTTTGTAGGGTTCCCTTAGGACTTTCAGGGCAGCACAGGTTTGAGGTGGGGGCAGGTTGGGTCTGGGACATATCCTCGTCCGTTCGGATATTTTGCAGGCAGCCGGCCACTCAGGGCCACAGCCCCTGGAGACAAAGACCGGCCCTTTTCCCTGGGAAAGAAAAGTGGCCAGCCCAGGTTCCTGATGTCAGTTTGTAGGGTTCCCTTAGGACTTTCAGGGCAGCACAGGTTTGAGGTGGGGGCAGGTTGGGTCTGGGACATATCCTCGTCCGTTCGGATATTTTGCAGGCAGCCGGCCACTCAGGGCCACAGCCCCTGGAGACAAAGACCGGCCCTTTTCCCTGGGAAAGAAAAGTGTCCAGCCCAGGTTCCTGATGTCAGTTTGTAGGGTTCCCTTAGGACTTTCAGGGCAGCACAGGTTTGAGGTGGGGGCAGGTTGGGTCTGGGACATATCCTCGTCCGTTCGGATATTTTGCAGGCAGCCGGCCACTCAGGGCCACAGCCCCTGGAGACAAAGACCGGCCCTTTTCCCTGGGAAAGAAAAGTGGCCAGCCCAGGTTCCTGATGTCAGTTTGTAGGGTTCTCTTTGGACTGTCAGGGCAGCACAGGTTTGAGGTGGGGGCAGGTTGGGTCTGGGACATATCCTCGTCCGTTCGGATATTTTGCAGGCAGCCGGCCACTCAGGGCCACTCAGCCGGCCACAGCCCCTGGAGACAAAGACCGGCCCTTTTCCCTGGGAAAGAAAAGTGGCCAGCCCAGGTTCCTGATGTCAGTTTGTAGGGTTCCCTTAGGACTTTCAGGGCAGCACAGGTTTGAGGTGGGGGCAGGTTGGGTCTGGGACATATCCTCGTCCGTTCGGATATTTTGCAGGCAGCCGGCCACTCAGGGCCACAGCCCCTGGAGACAAAGACCGGCCCTTTTCCCTGGGAAAGAAAAGTGGCCAGCCCAGGTTCCTGATGTCAGTTTGTAGGGTTCCCTTGGGACTGTCAGGGCAGCACAGGTTTGAGGTGGGGGCAGGTTGGGTCTGGGACATATCCTCGTCCATTCGGATATTTTGCAGGCAGCCGGCCACTCAGGGCCACAGCCCCTGGAGACAAAGACCGGCCCTTTTCCCTGGGAAAGAAAAGTGGCCAGCCCAGGTTCCTGATGTCAGTTTGTAGGGTTCCCTTAGGACTTTCAGGGCAGCACAGGTTTGAGGTGGGGGCAGGTTGGGTCTGGGACATATCCTCGTCCGTTCGGATATTTTGCAGGCAGCCGGCCACTCAGGGCCACAGCCCCTGGAGACAAAGACCGGCCCTTTTCCCTGGGAAAGAAAAGTGTCCAGCCCAGGTTCCTGATGTCAGTTTGTAGGGTTCCCTTAGGACTTTCAGGGCAGCACAGGTTTGAGGTGGGGGCAGGTTGGGTCTGGGACATATCCTCGTCCGTTCGGATATTTTGCAGGCAGCCGGCCACTCAGGGCCACAGCCCCTGGAGACAAAGACCGGCCCTTTTCCCTGGGAAAGAAAAGTGGCCAGCCCAGGTTCCTGATGTCAGTTTGTAGGGTTCCCTTGGGACTGTCAGGGCAGCACAGGTTTGAGGTGGGGGCAGGTTGGGTCTGGGACATATCCTCGTCCATTCGGATATTTTGCAGGCAGCCGGCCACTCAGGGCCACTCAGCCGGCCACAGCCCCTGGAGACAAAGACCGGCCCTTTTCCCTGGGAAAGAAAAGTGGCCAGCCCAGGTTCCTGATGTCAGTTTGTAGGGTTCCCTTAGGACTTTCAGGGCAGCACAGGTTTGAGGTGGGGGCAGGTTGGGTCTGGGACATATCCTCGTCCGTTCGGATATTTTGCAGGCAGCCGGCCACTCAGGGCCACTCAGCCGGCCACAGCCCCTGGAGACAAAGACCGGCCCTTTTCCCTGGGAAAGAAAAGTGGCCAGCCCAGGTTCCTGATGTCAGTTTGTAGGGTTCCCTTAGGACTTTCAGGGCAGCACAGGTTTGAGGTGGGGGCAGGTTGGGTCTGGGACATATCCTCGTCCGTTCGGATATTTTGCAGGCAGCCGGCCACTCAGGGCCACAGCCCCTGGAGACAAAGACCGGCCCTTTTCCCTGGGAAAGAAAAGTGTCCAGCCCAGGTTCCTGATGTCAGTTTGTAGGGTTCCCTTAGGACTTTCAGGGCAGCACAGGTTTGAGGTGGGGGCAGGTTGGGTCTGGGACATATCCTCGTCCGTTCGGATATTTTGCAGGCAGCCGGCCACTCAGGGCCACAGCCCCTGGAGACAAAGACCGGCCCTTTTCCCTGGGAAAGAAAAGTGGCCAGCCCAGGTTCCTGATGTCAGTTTGTAGGGTTCCCTTAGGACTTTCAGGGCAGCACAGGTTTGAGGTGGGGGCAGGTTGGGTCTGGGACATATCCTCGTCCGTTCGGATATTTTGCAGGCAGCCGGCCACTCAGGGCCACAGCCCCTGGAGACAAAGACCGGCCCTTTTCCCTGGGAAAGAAAAGTGGCCAGCCCAGGTTCCTGATGTCAGTTTGTAGGGTTCCCTTGGGACTGTCAGGGCAGCACAGGTTTGAGGTGGGGGCAGGTTGGGTCTGGGACATATCCTCGTCCGTTCGGATATTTTGCAGGCAGCCGGCCACTCAGGGCCACAGCCCCTGGAGACAAAGACCGGCCCTTTTCCCTGGGAAAGAAAAGTGGCCAGCCCAGGTTCCTGATGTCAGTTTGTAGGGTTCCCTTAGGACTTTCAGGGCAGCACAGGTTTGAGGTGGGGGCAGGTTGGGTCTGGGACATATCCTCGTCCGTTCGGATATTTTGCAGGCAGCCGGCCACTCAGGGCCACAGCCCCTGGAGACAAAGACCGGCCCTTTTCCCTGGGAAAGAAAAGTGTCCAGCCCAGGTTCCTGATGTCAGTTTGTAGGGTTCCCTTAGGACTTTCAGGGCAGCACAGGTTTGAGGTGGGGGCAGGTTGGGTCTGGGACATATCCTCGTCCGTTCGGATATTTTGCAGGCAGCCGGCCACTCAGGGCCACTCAGCCGGCCACAGCCCCTGGAGACAAAGACCGGCCCTTTTCCCTGGGAAAGAAAAGTGGCCAGCCCAGCTTCCTGATGTCAGTTTGTAGGGTTCCCTTAGGACTTTCAGGGCAGCACAGGTTTGAGGTGGGGGCAGGTTGGGTCTGGGACATATCCTCGTCCGTTCGGATATTTTGCAGGCAGCCGGCCACTCAGGGCCACAGCCCCTGGAGACAAAGACCGGCCCTTTTCCCTGGGAAAGAAAAGTGGCCAGCCCAGGTTCCTGATGTCAGTTTGTAGGGTTCCCTTAGGACTTTCAGGGCAGCACAGGTTTGAGGTGGGGGCAGGTTGGGTCTGGGACATATCCTCGTCCGTTCGGATATTTTGCAGGCAGCCGGCCACTCAGGGCCACAGCCCCTGGAGACAAAGACCGGCCCTTTTCCCTGGGAAAGAAAAGTGGCCAGCCCAGGTTCCTGATGTCAGTTTGTAGGGTTCTCTTTGGACTGTCAGGGCAGCACAGGTTTGAGGTGGGGGCAGGTTGGGTCTGGGACATATCCTCGTCCGTTCGGATATTTTGCAGGCAGCCGGCCACTCAGGGCCACTCAGCCGGCCACAGCCCCTGGAGACAAAGACCGGCCCTTTTCCCTGGGAAAGAAAAGTGGCCAGCCCAGGTTCCTGATGTCAGTTTGTAGGGTTCCCTTAGGACTTTCAGGGCAGCACAGGTTTGAGGTGGGGGCAGGTTGGGTCTGGGACATATCCTCGTCCGTTCGGATATTTTGCAGGCAGCCGGCCACTCAGGGCCACAGCCCCTGGAGACAAAGACCGGCCCTTTTCCCTGGGAAAGAAAAGTGGCCAGCCCAGGTTCCTGATGTCAGTTTGTAGGGTTCCCTTAGGACTTTCAGGGCAGCACAGGTTTGAGGTGGGGGCAGGTTGGGTCTGGGACATATCCTCGTCCGTTCGGATATTTTGCAGGCAGCCGGCCACTCAGGGCCACAGCCCCTGGAGACAAAGACCGGCCCTTTTCCCTGGGAAAGAAAAGTGGCCAGCCCAGGTTCCTGATGTCAGTTTGTAGGGTTCCCTTGGGACTTTCAGGGCAGCACAGGTTTGAGGTGGGGGCAGGTTGGGTCTGGGACATATCCTCGTCCATTCGGATATTTTGCAGGCAGCCGGCCACTCAGGGCCACTCAGCCGGCCACAGCCCCTGGAGACAAAGACCGGCCCTTTTCCCTGGGAAAGAAAAGTGGCCAGCCCAGCTTCCTGATGTCAGTTTGTAGGGTTCCCTTAGGACTTTCAGGGCAGCACAGGTTTGAGGTGGGGGCAGGTTGGGTCTGGGACATATCCTCGTCCGTTCGGATATTTTGCAGGCAGCCGGCCACTCAGGGCCACAGCCCCTGGAGACAAAGACCGGCCCTTTTCCCTGGGAAAGAAAAGTGGCCAGCCCAGCTTCCTGATGTCAGTTTGTAGGGTTCCCTTAGGACTTTCAGGGCAGCACAGGTTTGAGGTGGGGGCAGGTTGGGTCTGGGACATATCCTCGTCCGTTCGGATATTTTGCAGGCAGCCGGCCACTCAGGGCCACAGCCCCTGGAGACAAAGACCGGCCCTTTTCCCTGGGAAAGAAAAGTGGCCAGCCCAGGTTCCTGATGTCAGTTTGTAGGGTTCCCTTAGGACTGTCAGGGCAGCACAGGTTTGAGGTGGGGGCAGGTTGGGTCTGGGACATATCCTCGTCCGTTCGGATATTTTGCAGGCAGCCGGCCACTCAGGGCCACAGCCCCTGGAGACAAAGACCGGCCCTTTTCCCTGGGAAAGAAAAGTGGCCAGCCCAGGTTCCTGATGTCAGTTTGTAGGGTTCCCTTAGGACTTTCAGGGCAGCACAGGTTTGAGGTGGGGGCAGGTTGGGTCTGGGACATATCCTCGTCCGTTCGGATATTTTGCAGGCAGCCGGCCACTCAGGGCCACTCAGCCGGCCACAGCCCCTGGAGACAAAGACCGGCCCTTTTCCCTGGGAAAGAAAAGTGGCCAGCCCAGGTTCCTGATGTCAGTTTGTAGGGTTCCCTTAGGACTTTCAGGGCAGCACAGGTTTGAGGTGGGGGCAGGTTGGGTCTGGGACATATCCTCGTCCGTTCGGATATTTTGCAGGCAGCCGGCCACTCAGGGCCACAGCCCCTGGAGACAAAGACCGGCCCTTTTCCCTGGGAAAGAAAAGTGGCCAGCCCAGCTTCCTGATGTCAGTTTGTAGGGTTCCCTTAGGACTTTCAGGGCAGCACAGGTTTGAGGTGGGGGCAGGTTGGGTCTGGGACATATCTTCGTCCGTTCGGATATTTTGCAGGCAGCCGGCCACTCAGGGCCACAGCCCCTGGAGACAAAGACCGGCCCTTTTCCCTGGGAAAGAAAAGTGGCCAGCCCAGCTTCCTGATGTCAGTTTGTAGGGTTCCCTTAGGACTTTCAGGGCAGCACAGGTTTGAGGTGGGGGCAGGTTGGGTCTGGGACATATCCTCGTCCGTTCGGATATTTTGCAGGCAGCCGGCCACTCAGGGCCACAGCCCCTGGAGACAAAGACCGGCCCTTTTCCCTGGGAAAGAAAAGTGGCCAGCCCAGGTTCCTGATGTCAGTTTGTAGGGTTCTCTTTGGACTGTCAGGGCAGCACAGGTTTGAGGTGGGGGCAGGTTGGGTCTGGGACATATCCTCGTCCGTTCGGATATTTTGCAGGCAGCCGGCCACTCAGGGCCACAGCCCCTGGAGACAAAGACCGGCCCTTTTCCCTGGGAAAGAAAAGTGGCCAGCCCAGCTTCCTGATGTCAGTTTGTAGGGTTCCCTTAGGACTTTCAGGGCAGCACAGGTTTGAGGTGGGGGCAGGTTGGGTCTGGGACATATCCTCGTCCGTTTGGATATTTTGCAGGCAGCCGGCCACTCAGGGCCACAGCCCCTGGAGACAAAGACCGGCCCTTTTCCCTGGGAAAGAAAAGTGGCCAGCCCAGCTTCCTGATGTCAGTTTGTAGGGTTCCCTTAGGACTGTCAGGGCAGCACAGGTTTGAGGTGGGGGCAGGTTGGGTCTGGGACATATCCTCGTCCGTTCGGATATTTTGCAGGCAGCCGGCCACTCAGCCGGCCACAGCCCCTGGAGACAAAGACCGGCCCTTTTCCCTGGGAAAGAAAAGTGGCCAGCCCAGGTTCCTGATGTCAGTTTGTAGGGTTCCCTTAGGACTTTCAGGGCAGCACAGGTTTGAGGTGGGGGCAGGTTGGGTCTGGGACATATCCTCGTCCGTTCGGATATTTTGCAGGCAGCCGGCCACTCAGGGCCACAGCCCCTGGAGACAAAGACCGGCCCTTTTCCCTGGGAAAGAAAAGTGGCCAGCCCAGGTTCCTGATGTCAGTTTGTAGGGTTCCCTTGGGACTGTCAGGGCAGCACAGGTTTGAGGTGGGGGCAGGTTGGGTCTGGGACATATCCTCGTCCGTTCGGATATTTTGCAGGCAGCCGGCCACTCAGGGCCACAGCCCCTGGAGACAAAGACCGGCCCTTTTCCCTGGGAAAGAAAAGTGGCCAGCCCAGGTTCCTGATGTCAGTTTGTAGGGTTCCCTTGGGACTGTCAGGGCAGCACAGGTTTGAGGTGGGGGCAGGTTGGGTCTGGGACATATCCTCGTCCGTTCGGATATTTTGCAGGCAGCCGGCCACTCAGGGCCACAGCCCCTGGAGACAAAGACCGGCCCTTTTCCCTGGGAAAGAAAAGTGGCCAGCCCAGGTTCCTGATGTCAGTTTGTAGGGTTCCCTTGGGACTGTCAGGGCAGCACAGGTTTGAGGTGGGGGCAGGTTGGGTCTGGGACATATCTTCGTCCGTTCGGATATTTTGCAGGCAGCCGGCCACTCAGGGCCACAGCCCCTGGAGACAAAGACCGGCCCTTTTCCCTGGGAAAGAAAAGTGGCCAGCCCAGCTTCCTGATGTCAGTTTGTAGGGTTCCCTTAGGACTTTCAGGGCAGCACAGGTTTGAGGTGGGGGCAGGTTGGGTCTGGGACATATCCTCGTCCGTTCGGATATTTTGCAGGCAGCCGGCCACTCAGGGCCACAGCCCCTGGAGACAAAGACCGGCCCTTTTCCCTGGGAAAGAAAAGTAGCCAGCCCAGCTTCCTGATGTCAGTTTGTAGGGTTCCCTTAGGACTTTCAGGGCAGCACAGGTTTGAGGTGGGGGCAGGTTGGATCTGGGACATATCCTCGTCCGTTCGGATATTTTGCAGGCAGCTGGCCACTCAGGGCCACTCAGGGCCACAGCCCCTGGAGACAAAGACCGGCCCTTTTCCCTGGGAAAGAAAAGTGGCCAGCCCAGCTTCCTGATGTCAGTTTGTAGGGTTCCCTTAGGACTTTCAGGGCAGCACAGGTTTGAGGTGGGGGCAGGTTGGGTCTGGGACATATCCTCGTCCGTTCGGATATTTTGCAGGCAGCCGGCCACTCAGGGCCACAGCCCCTGGAGACAAAGACCGGCCCTTTTCCCTGGGAAAGAAAAGTGGCCAGCCCAGGTTCCTGATGTCAGTTTGTAGGGTTCCCTTGGGACTGTCAGGGCAGCACAGGTTTGAGGTGGGGGCAGGTTGGGTCTGGGACATATCCTCGTCCGTTCGGATATTTTGCAGGCAGCCGGCCACTCAGGGCCACAGCCCCTGGAGACAAAGACCGGCCCTTTTCCCTGGGAAAGAAAAGTGGCCAGCCCAGCTTCCTGATGTCAGTTTGTAGGGTTCCCTTGGGACTGTCAGGGCAACACAGGTTTGAGGTGGGGGCAGGTTGGGTCTGGGACATATCCTCGTCCGTTCGGATATTTTGCAGGCAGCCGGCCACTCAGGGCCACAGCCCCTGGAGACAAAGACCGGCCCTTTTCCCTGGGAAAGAAAAGTGGCCAGCCCAGGTTCCTGATGTCAGTTTGTAGGGTTCCCTTAGGACTTTCAGGGCAGCACAGGTTTGAGGTGGGGGCAGGTTGGGTCTGGGACATATCCTCGTCCGTTCGGATATTTTGCAGGCAGCCGGCCACTCAGGGCCACTCAGCCGGCCACAGCCCCTGGAGACAAAGACCGGCCCTTTTCCCTGGGAAAGAAAAGTGTCCAGCCCAGGTTCCTGATGTCAGTTTGTAGGGTTCCCTTAGGACTTTCAGGGCAGCACAGGTTTGAGGTGGGGGCAGGTTGGGTCTGGGACATATCCTCGTCCGTTCGGATATTTTGCAGGCAGCCGGCCACTCAGGGCCACAGCCCCTGGAGACAAAGACCGGCCCTTTTCCCTGGGAAAGAAAAGTAGCCAGCCCAGGTTCCTGATGTCAGTTTGTAGGGTTCCCTTAGGACTTTCAGGGCAGCACAGGTTTGAGGTGGGGGCAGGTTGGGTCTGGGACATATCCTCGTCCGTTCGGATATTTTGCAGGCAGCCGGCCACTCAGGGCCACAGCCCCTGGAGACAAAGACCGGCCCTTTTCCCTGGGAAAGAAAAGTGTCCAGCCCAGGTTCCTGATGTCAGTTTGTAGGGTTCCCTTAGGACTTTCAGGGCAGCACAGGTTTGAGGTGGGGGCAGGTTGGGTCTGGGACATATCCTCGTCCGTTCGGATATTTTGCAGGCAGCCGGCCACTCAGGGCCACAGCCCCTGGAGACAAAGACCGGCCCTTTTCCCTGGGAAAGAAAAGTGGCCAGCCCAGGTTCCTGATGTCAGTTTGTAGGGTTCCCTTAGGACTTTCAGGGCAGCACAGGTTTGAGGTGGGGGCAGGTTGGGTCTGGGACATATCCTCGTCCGTTCGGATATTTTGCAGGCAGCCGGCCACTCAGGGCCACAGCCCCTGGAGACAAAGACCGGCCCTTTTCCCTGGGAAAGAAAAGTGTCCAGCCCAGGTTCCTGATGTCAGTTTGTAGGGTTCCCTTAGGACTTTCAGGGCAGCACAGGTTTGAGGTGGGGGCAGGTTGGGTCTGGGACATATCCTCGTCCGTTCGGATATTTTGCAGGCAGCCGGCCACTCAGGGCCACAGCCCCTGGAGACAAAGACCGGCCCTTTTCCCTGGGAAAGAAAAGTGGCCAGCCCAGGTTCCTGATGTCAGTTTGTAGGGTTCTCTTTGGACTGTCAGGGCAGCACAGGTTTGAGGTGGGGGCAGGTTGGGTCTGGGACATATCCTCGTCCGTTCGGATATTTTGCAGGCAGCCGGCCACTCAGGGCCACTCAGCCGGCCACAGCCCCTGGAGACAAAGACCGGCCCTTTTCCCTGGGAAAGAAAAGTGGCCAGCCCAGGTTCCTGATGTCAGTTTGTAGGGTTCCCTTAGGACTTTCAGGGCAGCACAGGTTTGAGGTGGGGGCAGGTTGGGTCTGGGACATATCCTCGTCCGTTCGGATATTTTGCAGGCAGCCGGCCACTCAGGGCCACAGCCCCTGGAGACAAAGACCGGCCCTTTTCCCTGGGAAAGAAAAGTGGCCAGCCCAGGTTCCTGATGTCAGTTTGTAGGGTTCCCTTGGGACTGTCAGGGCAGCACAGGTTTGAGGTGGGGGCAGGTTGGGTCTGGGACATATCCTCGTCCATTCGGATATTTTGCAGGCAGCCGGCCACTCAGGGCCACAGCCCCTGGAGACAAAGACCGGCCCTTTTCCCTGGGAAAGAAAAGTGGCCAGCCCAGGTTCCTGATGTCAGTTTGTAGGGTTCCCTTAGGACTTTCAGGGCAGCACAGGTTTGAGGTGGGGGCAGGTTGGGTCTGGGACATATCCTCGTCCGTTCGGATATTTTGCAGGCAGCCGGCCACTCAGGGCCACAGCCCCTGGAGACAAAGACCGGCCCTTTTCCCTGGGAAAGAAAAGTGTCCAGCCCAGGTTCCTGATGTCAGTTTGTAGGGTTCCCTTAGGACTTTCAGGGCAGCACAGGTTTGAGGTGGGGGCAGGTTGGGTCTGGGACATATCCTCGTCCGTTCGGATATTTTGCAGGCAGCCGGCCACTCAGGGCCACAGCCCCTGGAGACAAAGACCGGCCCTTTTCCCTGGGAAAGAAAAGTGGCCAGCCCAGGTTCCTGATGTCAGTTTGTAGGGTTCCCTTGGGACTGTCAGGGCAGCACAGGTTTGAGGTGGGGGCAGGTTGGGTCTGGGACATATCCTCGTCCATTCGGATATTTTGCAGGCAGCCGGCCACTCAGGGCCACTCAGCCGGCCACAGCCCCTGGAGACAAAGACCGGCCCTTTTCCCTGGGAAAGAAAAGTGGCCAGCCCAGGTTCCTGATGTCAGTTTGTAGGGTTCCCTTAGGACTTTCAGGGCAGCACAGGTTTGA
Organism: Anomalospiza imberbis; assembly: GCF_031753505.1. Lineage (NCBI taxonomy): Eukaryota > Metazoa > Chordata > Aves > Passeriformes > Viduidae > Anomalospiza > Anomalospiza imberbis. The sequence continues at coordinate 53,576 of NW_027099900.1, forward strand.
GGTGGGGGCAGGTTGGGTCTGGGACATATCCTCGTCCGTTCGGATATTTTGCAGGCAGCCGGCCACTCAGGGCCACTCAGCCGGCCACAGCCCCTGGAGACAAAGACCGGCCCTTTTCCCTGGGAAAGAAAAGTGGCCAGCCCAGGTTCCTGATGTCAGTTTGTAGGGTTCCCTTAGGACTTTCAGGGCAGCACAGGTTTGAGGTGGGGGCAGGTTGGGTCTGGGACATATCCTCGTCCGTTCGGATATTTTGCAGGCAGCCGGCCACTCAGGGCCACAGCCCCTGGAGACAAAGACCGGCCCTTTTCCCTGGGAAAGAAAAGTGTCCAGCCCAGGTTCCTGATGTCAGTTTGTAGGGTTCCCTTAGGACTTTCAGGGCAGCACAGGTTTGAGGTGGGGGCAGGTTGGGTCTGGGACATATCCTCATCCGTTCGGATATTTTGCAGGCAGCCGGCCACTCAGGGCCACAGCCCCTGGAGACAAAGACCGGCCCTTTTCCCTGGGAAAGAAAAGTGGCCAGCCCAGGTTCCTGATGTCAGTTTGTAGGGTTCCCTTAGGACTTTCAGGGCAGCACAGGTTTGAGGTGGGGGCAGGTTGGGTCTGGGACATATCCTCGTCCGTTCGGATATTTTGCAGGCAGCCGGCCACTCAGGGCCACAGCCCCTGGAGACAAAGACCGGCCCTTTTCCCTGGGAAAGAAAAGTGGCCAGCCCAGGTTCCTGATGTCAGTTTGTAGGGTTCCCTTGGGACTGTCAGGGCAGCACAGGTTTGAGGTGGGGGCAGGTTGGGTCTGGGACATATCCTCGTCCGTTCGGATATTTTGCAGGCAGCCGGCCACTCAGGGCCACAGCCCCTGGAGACAAAGACCGGCCCTTTTCCCTGGGAAAGAAAAGTGGCCAGCCCAGGTTCCTGATGTCAGTTTGTAGGGTTCCCTTAGGACTTTCAGGGCAGCACAGGTTTGAGGTGGGGGCAGGTTGGGTCTGGGACATATCCTCGTCCGTTCGGATATTTTGCAGGCAGCCGGCCACTCAGGGCCACAGCCCCTGGAGACAAAGACCGGCCCTTTTCCCTGGGAAAGAAAAGTGTCCAGCCCAGGTTCCTGATGTCAGTTTGTAGGGTTCCCTTAGGACTTTCAGGGCAGCACAGGTTTGAGGTGGGGGCAGGTTGGGTCTGGGACATATCCTCGTCCGTTCGGATATTTTGCAGGCAGCCGGCCACTCAGGGCCACTCAGCCGGCCACAGCCCCTGGAGACAAAGACCGGCCCTTTTCCCTGGGAAAGAAAAGTGGCCAGCCCAGGTTCCTGATGTCAGTTTGTAGGGTTCCCTTAGGACTTTCAGGGCAGCACAGGTTTGAGGTGGGGGCAGGTTGGGTCTGGGACATATCCTCGTCCGTTCGGATATTTTGCAGGCAGCCGGCCACTCAGGGCCACAGCCCCTGGAGACAAAGACCGGCCCTTTTCCCTGGGAAAGAAAAGTGGCCAGCCCAGGTTCCTGATGTCAGTTTGTAGGGTTCCCTTAGGACTTTCAGGGCAGCACAGGTTTGAGGTGGGGGCAGGTTGGGTCTGGGACATATCCTCGTCCGTTCGGATATTTTGCAGGCAGCCGGCCACTCAGGGCCACAGCCCCTGGAGACAAAGACCGGCCCTTTTCCCTGGGAAAGAAAAGTGGCCAGCCCAGGTTCCTGATGTCAGTTTGTAGGGTTCTCTTTGGACTGTCAGGGCAGCACAGGTTTGAGGTGGGGGCAGGTTGGGTCTGGGACATATCCTCGTCCGTTCGGATATTTTGCAGGCAGCCGGCCACTCAGGGCCACTCAGCCGGCCACAGCCCCTGGAGACAAAGACCGGCCCTTTTCCCTGGGAAAGAAAAGTGGCCAGCCCAGGTTCCTGATGTCAGTTTGTAGGGTTCCCTTAGGACTTTCAGGGCAGCACAGGTTTGAGGTGGGGGCAGGTTGGGTCTGGGACATATCCTCGTCCGTTCGGATATTTTGCAGGCAGCCGGCCACTCAGGGCCACAGCCCCTGGAGACAAAGACCGGCCCTTTTCCCTGGGAAAGAAAAGTGGCCAGCCCAGGTTCCTGATGTCAGTTTGTAGGGTTCCCTTAGGACTTTCAGGGCAGCACAGGTTTGAGGTGGGGGCAGGTTGGGTCTGGGACATATCCTCGTCCGTTCGGATATTTTGCAGGCAGCCGGCCACTCAGGGCCACAGCCCCTGGAGACAAAGACCGGCCCTTTTCCCTGGGAAAGAAAAGTGGCCAGCCCAGGTTCCTGATGTCAGTTTGTAGGGTTCCCTTGGGACTTTCAGGGCAGCACAGGTTTGAGGTGGGGGCAGGTTGGGTCTGGGACATATCCTCGTCCATTCGGATATTTTGCAGGCAGCCGGCCACTCAGGGCCACTCAGCCGGCCACAGCCCCTGGAGACAAAGACCGGCCCTTTTCCCTGGGAAAGAAAAGTGGCCAGCCCAGCTTCCTGATGTCAGTTTGTAGGGTTCCCTTAGGACTTTCAGGGCAGCACAGGTTTGAGGTGGGGGCAGGTTGGGTCTGGGACATATCCTCGTCCGTTCGGATATTTTGCAGGCAGCCGGCCACTCAGGGCCACAGCCCCTGGAGACAAAGACCGGCCCTTTTCCCTGGGAAAGAAAAGTGGCCAGCCCAGCTTCCTGATGTCAGTTTGTAGGGTTCCCTTAGGACTTTCAGGGCAGCACAGGTTTGAGGTGGGGGCAGGTTGGGTCTGGGACATATCCTCGTCCGTTCGGATATTTTGCAGGCAGCCGGCCACTCAGGGCCACAGCCCCTGGAGACAAAGACCGGCCCTTTTCCCTGGGAAAGAAAAGTGGCCAGCCCAGGTTCCTGATGTCAGTTTGTAGGGTTCCCTTAGGACTTTCAGGGCAGCACAGGTTTGAGGTGGGGGCAGGTTGGGTCTGGGACATATCCTCGTCCGTTCGGATATTTTGCAGGCAGCCGGCCACTCAGGGCCACAGCCCCTGGAGACAAAGACCGGCCCTTTTCCCTGGGAAAGAAAAGTGGCCAGCCCAGGTTCCTGATGTCAGTTTGTAGGGTTCCCTTAGGACTTTCAGGGCAGCACAGGTTTGAGGTGGGGGCAGGTTGGGTCTGGGACATATCCTCGTCCGTTCGGATATTTTGCAGGCAGCTGGCCACTCAGGGCCACTCAGGGCCACAGCCCCTGGAGACAAAGACCGGCCCTTTTCCCTGGGAAAGAAAAGTGGCCAGCCCAGGTTCCTGATGTCAGTTTGTAGGGTTCCCTTAGGACTTTCAGGGCAGCACAGGTTTGAGGTGGGGGCAGGTTGGGTCTGGGACATATCCTCGTCCGTTCGGATATTTTGCAGGCAGCCGGCCACTCAGGGCCACAGCCCCTGGAGACAAACACCGGCCCTTTTCCCTGGGAAAGAAAAGTGGCCAGCCCAGCTTCCTGATGTCAGTTTGTAGGGTTCCCTTGGGACTGTCAGGGCAGCACAGGTTTGAGGTGGGGGCAGGTTGGGTCTGGGACATATCCTCGTCCGTTCGGATATTTTGCAGGCAGCCGGCCACTCAGGGCCACAGCCCCTGGAGACAAAGACCGGCCCTTTTCCCTGGGAAAGAAAAGTGGCCAGCCCAGGTTCCTGATGTCAGTTTGTAGGGTTCCCTTAGGACTTTCAGGGCAGCACAGGTTTGAGGTGGGGGCAGGTTGGGTCTGGGACATATCCTCGTCCGTTCGGATATTTTGCAGGCAGCCGGCCACTCAGGGCCACAGCCCCTGGAGACAAAGACCGGCCCTTTTCCCTGGGAAAGAAAAGTGGCCAGCCCAGGTTCCTGATGTCAGTTTGTAGGGTTCCCTTAGGACTTTCAGGGCAGCACAGGTTTGAGGTGGGGGCAGGTTGGGTCTGGGACATATCCTCGTCCGTTCGGATATTTTGCAGGCAGCCGGCCACTCAGGGCCACAGCCCCTGGAGACAAAGACCGGCCCTTTTCCCTGGGAAAGAAAAGTGGCCAGCCCAGGTTCCTGATGTCAGTTTGTAGGGTTCCCTTAGGACTGTCAGGGCAGCACAGGTTTGAGGTGGGGGCAGGTTGGGTCTGGGACATATCCTCGTCCGTTCAGATATTTTGCAGGCAGCCGGCCACTCAGGGCCACAGCCCCTGGAGACAAAGACCGGCCCTTTTCCCTGGGAAAGAAAAGTGGCCAGCCCAGCTTCCTGATGTCAGTTTGTAGGGTTCCCTTAGGACTTTCAGGGCAGCACAGGTTTGAGGTGGGGGCAGGTTGGGTCTGGGACATATCCTCGTCCGTTCGGATATTTTGCAGGCAGCCGGCCACTCAGGGCCACAGCCCCTGGAGACAAAGACCGGCCCTTTTCCCTGGGAAAGAAAAGTGGCCAGCCCAGGTTCCTGATGTCAGTTTGTAGGGTTCCCTTGGGACTGTCAGGGCAGCACAGGTTTGAGGTGGGGGCAGGTTGGGTCTGGGACATATCCTCGTCCGTTCGGATATTTTGCAGGCAGCTGGCCACTCAGGGCCACAGCCCCTGGAGACAGAGACCGGCCCTTTTCCCTGGGAAAGAAAAGTGGCCAGCCCAGCTTCCTGATGTCAGTTTGTAGGGTTCCCTTGGGACTGTCAGGGCAGCACAGGTTTGAGGTGGGGGCAGGTTGGGTCTGGGACATATCCTCGTCCGTTCGGATATTTTGCAGGCAGCCGGCCACTCAGGGCCACAGCCCCTGGAGACAAAGACCGGCCCTTTTCCCTGGGAAAGAAAAGTGGCCAGCCCAGCTTCCTGATGTCAGTTTGTAGGGTTCCCTTAGGACTTTCAGGGCAGCACAGGTTTGAGGTGGGGGCAGGTTGGGTCTGGGACATATCCTCGTCCGTTCGGATATTTTGCAGGCAGCCGGCCACTCAGGGCCACAGCCCCTGGAGACAAAGACCGGCCCTTTTCCCTGGGAAAGAAAAGTGGCCAGCCCAGGTTCCTGATGTCAGTTTGTAGGGTTCCCTTAGGACTTTCAGGGCAGCACAGGTTTGAGGTGGGGGCAGGTTGGGTCTGGGACATATCCTCGTCCGTTCGGATATTTTGCAGGCAGCCGGCCACTCAGGGCCACAGCCCCTGGAGACAAAGACCGGCCCTTTTCCCTGGGAAAGAAAAGTAGCCAGCCCAGGTTCCTGATGTCAGTTTGTAGGGTTCCCTTAGGACTTTCAGGGCAGCACAGGTTTGAGGTGGGGGCAGGTTGGGTCTGGGACATATCCTCGTCCGTTCGGATATTTTGCAGGCAGCTGGCCACTCAGGGCCACTCAGCCGGCCACAGCCCCTGGAGACAAAGACCGGCCCTTTTCCCTGGGAAAGAAAAGTGGCCAGCCCAGCTTCCTGATGTCAGTTTGTAGGGTTCCCTTAGGACTTTCAGGGCAGCACAGGTTTGAGGTGGGGGCAGGTTGGGTCTGGGACATATCCTCGTCCGTTCGGATATTTTGCAGGCAGCCGGCCACTCAGGGCCACAGCCCCTGGAGACAAAGACCGGCCCTTTTCCCTGGGAAAGAAAAGTGGCCAGCCCAGGTTCCTGATGTCAGTTTGTAGGGTTCCCTTAGGACTTTCAGGGCAGCACAGGTTTGAGGTGGGGGCAGGTTGGGTCTGGGACATATCCTCGTCCGTTCGGATATTTTGCAGGCAGCCGGCCACTCAGGGCCACTCAGCCGGCCACAGCCCCTGGAGACAAAGACCGGCCCTTTTCCCTGGGAAAGAAAAGTGGCCAGCCCAGGTTCCTGATGTCAGTTTGTAGGGTTCCCTTAGGACTTTCAGGGCAGCACAGGTTTGAGGTGGGAGCAGGTTGGGTCTGGGACATATCCTCGTCCGTTCGGATATTTTGCAGGCAGCCGGCCACTCAGGGCCACAGCCCCTGGAGACAAAGACCGGCCCTTTTCCCTGGGAAAGAAAAGTGTCCAGCCCAGGTTCCTGATGTCAGTTTGTAGGGTTCCCTTAGGACTTTCAGGGCAGCACAGGTTTGAGGTGGGGGCAGGTTGGGTCTGGGACATATCCTCGTCCGTTCGGATATTTTGCAGGCAGCCGGCCACTCAGGGCCACAGCCCCTGGAGACAAAGACCGGCCCTTTTCCCTGGGAAAGAAAAGTGGCCAGCCCAGGTTCCTGATGTCAGTTTGTAGGGTTCCCTTAGGACTTTCAGGGCAGCACAGGTTTGAGGTGGGGGCAGGTTGGGTCTGGGACATATCCTCGTCCGTTCGGATATTTTGCAGGCAGCCGGCCACTCAGGGCCACAGCCCCTGGAGACAAAGACCGGCCCTTTTCCCTGGGAAAGAAAAGTGGCCAGCCCAGGTTCCTGATGTCAGTTTGTAGGGTTCCCTTAGGACTTTCAGGGCAGCACAGGTTTGAGGTGGGGGCAGGTTGGGTCTGGGACATATCCTCGTCCGTTCGGATATTTTGCAGGCAGCCGGCCACTCAGGGCCACAGCCCCTGGAGACAAAGACCGGCCCTTTTCCCTGGGAAAGAAAAGTGGCCAGCCCAGGTTCCTGATGTCAGTTTGTAGGGTTCCCTTGGGACTTTCAGGGCAGCACAGGTTTGAGGTGGGGGCAGGTTGGGTCTGGGACATATCCTCGTCCGTTCGGATATTTTGCAGGCAGCTGGCCACTCAGGGCCACTCAGGGCCACAGCCCCTGGAGACAAAGACCGGCCCTTTTCCCTGGGAAAGAAAAGTGGCCAGCCCAGGTTCCTGATGTCAGTTTGTAGGGTTCCCTTAGGACTTTCAGGGCAGCACAGGTTTGAGGTGGGGGCAGGTTGGGTCTGGGACATATCCTCGTCCGTTCGGATATTTTGCAGGCAGCCGGCCACTCAGGGCCACAGCCCCTGGAGACAAAGACCGGCCCTTTTCCCTGGGAAAGAAAAGTGGCCAGCCCAGCTTCCTGATGTCAGTTTGTAGGGTTCCCTTGGGACTGTCAGGGCAGCACAGGTTTGAGGTGGGGGCAGGTTGGGTCTGGGACATATCCTCGTCCGTTCGGATATTTTGCAGGCAGCCGGCCACTCAGGGCCACAGCCCCTGGAGACAAAGACCGGCCCTTTTCCCTGGGAAAGAAAAGTGGCCAGCCCAGGTTCCTGATGTCAGTTTGTAGGGTTCCCTTAGGACTTTCAGGGCAGCACAGGTTTGAGGTGGGGGCAGGTTGGGTCTGGGACATATCCTCGTCCGTTCGGATATTTTGCAGGCAGCCGGCCACTCAGGGCCACAGCCCCTGGAGACAAAGACCGGCCCTTTTCCCTGGGAAAGAAAAGTGGCCAGCCCAGGTTCCTGATGTCAGTTTGTAGGGTTCCCTTAGGACTTTCAGGGCAGCACAGGTTTGAGGTGGGGGCAGGTTGGGTCTGGGACATATCCTCGTCCGTTCGGATATTTTGCAGGCAGCCGGCCACTCAGGGCCACAGCCCCTGGAGACAAAGACCGGCCCTTTTCCCTGGGAAAGAAAAGTGTCCAGCCCAGGTTCCTGATGTCAGTTTGTAGGGTTCCCTTAGGACTTTCAGGGCAGCACAGGTTTGAGGTGGGGGCAGGTTGGGTCTGGGACATATCCTCGTCCGTTCGGATATTTTGCAGGCAGCCGGCCACTCAGGGCCACAGCCCCTGGAGACAAAGACCGGCCCTTTTCCCTGGGAAAGAAAAGTGGCCAGCCCAGGTTCCTGATGTCAGTTTGTAGGGTTCCCTTAGGACTTTCAGGGCAGCACAGGTTTGAGGTGGGGGCAGGTTGGGTCTGGGACATATCCTCGTCCGTTCGGATATTTTGCAGGCAGCCGGCCACTCAGGGCCACAGCCCCTGGAGACAAAGACCGGCCCTTTTCCCTGGGAAAGAAAAGTGGCCAGCCCAGCTTCCTGATGTCAGTTTGTAGGGTTCCCTTAGGACTTTCAGGGCAGCACAGGTTTGAGGTGGGGGCAGGTTGGGTCTGGGACATATCCTCGTCCGTTCGGATATTTTGCAGGCAGCCGGCCACTCAGGGCCACAGCCCCTGGAGACAAAGACCGGCCCTTTTCCCTGGGAAAGAAAAGTGGCCAGCCCAGCTTCCTGATGTCAGTTTGTAGGGTTCCCTTAGGACTTTCAGGGCAGCACAGGTTTGAGGTGGGGGCAGGTTGGGTCTGGGACATATCCTCGTCCGTTCGGATATTTTGCAGGCAGCCGGCCACTCAGGGCCACAGCCCCTGGAGACAAAGACCGGCCCTTTTCCCTGGGAAAGAAAAGTGGCCAGCCCAGGTTCCTGATGTCAGTTTGTAGGGTTCCCTTGGGACTGTCAGGGCAGCACAGGTTTGAGGTGGGGGCAGGTTGGGTCTGGGACATATCCTCGTCCGTTCAGATATTTTGCAGGCAGCCGGCCACTCAGGGCCACAGCCCCTGGAGACAAAGACCGGCCCTTTTCCCTGGGAAAGAAAAGTGGCCAGCCCAGGTTCCTGATGTCAGTTTGTAGGGTTCCCTTAGGACTTTCAGGGCAGCACAGGTTTGAGGTGGGGGCAGGTTGGGTCTGGGACATATCCTCGTCCGTTCGGATATTTTGCAGGCAGCCGGCCACTCAGGGCCACAGCCCCTGGAGACAAAGACCGGCCCTTTTCCCTGGGAAAGAAAAGTAGCCAGCCCAGGTTCCTGATGTCAGTTTGTAGGGTTCCCTTAGGACTTTCAGGGTAGCACAGGTTTGAGGTGGGGGCAGGTTGGGTCTGGGACATATCCTCGTCCGTTCGGATATTTTGCAGGCAGCTGGCCACTCAGGGCCACTCAGCCGGCCACAGCCCCTGGAGACAAAGACCGGCCCTTTTCCCTGGGAAAGAAAAGTGGCCAGCCCAGGTTCCTGATGTCAGTTTGTAGGGTTCCCTTAGGACTTTCAGGGCAGCACAGGTTTGAGGTGGGGGCAGGTTGGGTCTGGGACATATCCTCGTCCGTTCGGATATTTTGCAGGCAGCCGGCCACTCAGGGCCACAGCCCCTGGAGACAAAGACCGGCCCTTTTCCCTGGGAAAGAAAAGTGGCCAGCCCAGCTTCCTGATGTCAGTTTGTAGGGTTCCCTTAGGACTTTCAGGGCAGCACAGGTTTGAGGTGGGGGCAGGTTGGGTCTGGGACATATCCTCGTCCGTTCGGATATTTTGCAGGCAGCCGGCCACTCAGGGCCACAGCCCCTGGAGACAAAGACCGGCCCTTTTCCCTGGGAAAGAAAAGTGGCCAGCCCAGGTTCCTGATGTCAGTTTGTAGGGTTCCCTTAGGACTTTCAGGGCAGCACAGGTTTGAGGTGGGGGCAGGTTGGGTCTGGGACATATCCTCGTCCGTTCGGATATTTTGCAGGCAGCCGGCCACTCAGGGCCACTCAGCCGGCCACAGCCCCTGGAGACAAAGACCGGCCCTTTTCCCTGGGAAAGAAAAGTGGCCAGCCCAGGTTCCTGATGTCAGTTTGTAGGGTTCCCTTAGGACTTTCAGGGCAGCACAGGTTTGAGGTGGGGGCAGGTTGGGTCTGGGACATATCCTCGTCCGTTCGGATATTTTGCAGGCAGCCGGCCACTCAGGGCCACAGCCCCTGGAGACAAAGACCGGCCCTTTTCCCTGGGAAAGAAAAGTGGCCAGCCCAGCTTCCTGATGTCAGTTTGTAGGGTTCCCTTAGGACTTTCAGGGCAGCACAGGTTTGAGGTGGGGGCAGGTTGGGTCTGGGACATATCCTCGTCCGTTCGGATATTTTGCAGGCAGCCGGCCACTCAGGGCCACAGCCCCTGGAGACAAAGACCGGCCCTTTTCCCTGGGAAAGAAAAGTGGCCAGCCCAGGTTCCTGATGTCAGTTTGTAGGGTTCCCTTAGGACTTTCAGGGCAGCACAGGTTTGAGGTGGGGGCAGGTTGGGTCTGGGACATATCCTCGTCCGTTCGGATATTTTGCAGGCAGCCGGCCACTCAGGGCCACAGCCCCTGGAGACAAAGACCGGCCCTTTTCCCTGGGAAAGAAAAGTGGCCAGCCCAGCTTCCTGATGTCAGTTTGTAGGGTTCCCTTAGGACTGTCAGGGCAGCACAGGTTTGAGGTGGGGGCAGGTTGGGTCTGGGACATATCCTCGTCCGTTCGGATATTTTGCAGGCAGCCGGCCACTCAGGGCCACAGCCCCTGGAGACAGAGACCGGCCCTTTTCCCTGGGAAAGAAAAGTGGCCAGCCCAGGTTCCTGATGTCAGTTTGTAGGGTTCCCTTAGGACTTTCAGGGCAGCACAGGTTTGAGGTGGGGGCAGGTTGGGTCTGGGACATATCCTCGTCCGTTCGGATATTTTGCAGGCAGCCGGCCACTCAGGGCCACAGCCCCTGGAGACAAAGACCGGCCCTTTTCCCTGGGAAAGAAAAGTGGCCAGCCCAGCTTCCTGATGTCAGTTTGTAGGGTTCCCTTAGGACTTTCAGGGCAGCACAGGTTTGAGGTGGGGGCAGGTTGGGTCTGGGACATATCCTCGTCCGTTCGGATATTTTGCAGGCAGCCGGCCACTCAGGGCCACAGCCCCTGGAGACAAAGACCGGCCCTTTTCCCTGGGAAAGAAAAGTGGCCAGCCCAGCTTCCTGATGTCAGTTTGTAGGGTTCCCTTAGGACTGTCAGGGCAGCACAGGTTTGAGGTGGGGGCAGGTTGGGTCTGGGACATATCCTCGTCCGTTCGGATATTTTGCAGGCAGCCGGCCACTCAGGGCCACAGCCCCTGGAGACAAAGACCGGCCCTTTTCCCTGGGAAAGAAAAGTGGCCAGCCCAGCTTCCTGATGTCAGTTTGTAGGGTTCCCTTAAGACTTTCAGGGCAGCACAGGTTTGAGGTGGGGGCAGGTTGGGTCTGGGACATATCCTCGTCCGTTCGGATATTTTGCAGGCAGCTGGCCACTCAGGGCCACAGCCCCTGGAGACAAAGACCGGCCCTTTTCCCTGGGAAAGAAAAGTGGCCAGCCCAGGTTCCTGATGTCAGTTTGTAGGGTTCCCTTAGGACTTTCAGGGCAGCACAGGTTTGAGGTGGGGGCAGGTTGGGTCTGGGACATATCCTCGTCCGTTCGGATATTTTGCAGGCAGCCGGCCACTCAGGGCCACAGCCCCTGGAGACAAAGACCGGCCCTTTTCCCTGGGAAAGAAAAGTGGCCAGCCCAGCTTCCTGATGTCAGTTTGTAGGGTTCCCTTAGGACTTTCAGGGCAGCACAGGTTTGAGGTGGGGGCAGGTTGGGTCTGGGACATATCCTCGTCCGTTCGGATATTTTGCAGGCAGCTGGCCACTCAGGGCCACTCAGGGCCACAGCCCCTGGAGACAAAGACCGGCCCTTTTCCCTGGGAAAGAAAAGTGGCCAGCCCAGCTTCCTGATGTCAGTTTGTAGGGTTCCCTTAGGACTTTCAGGGCAGCACAGGTTTGAGGTGGGGGCAGGTTGGGTCTGGGACATATCCTCGTCCGTTCGGATATTTTGCAGGCAGCCGGCCACTCAGGGCCACAGCCCCTGGAGACAAAGACCGGCCCTTTTCCCTGGGAAAGAAAAGTGGCCAGCCCAGGTTCCTGATGTCAGTTTGTAGGGTTCCCTTAGGACTTTCAGGGCAGCACAGGTTTGAGGTGGGGGCAGGTTGGGTCTGGGACATATCCTCGTCCGTTCGGATATTTTGCAGGCAGCCGGCCACTCAGGGCCACAGCCCCTGGAGACAAAGACCGGCCCTTTTCCCTGGGAAAGAAAAGTGGCCAGCCCAGCTTCCTGATGTCAGTTTGTAGGGTTCCCTTAGGACTTTCAGGGCAGCACAGGTTTGAGGTGGGGGCAGGTTGGGTCTGGGACATATCCTCGTCCGTTCGGATATTTTGCAGGCAGCCGGCCACTCAGGGCCACTCAGCCGGCCACAGCCCCTGGAGACAAAGACCGGCCCTTTTCCCTGGGAAAGAAAAGTGGCCAGCCCAGGTTCCTGATGTCAGTTTGTAGGGTTCCCTTAGGACTTTCAGGGCAGCACAGGTTTGAGGTGGGGGCAGGTTGGGTCTGGGACATATCCTCGTCCGTTCGGATATTTTGCAGGCAGCCGGCCACTCAGGGCCACAGCCCCTGGAGACAAAGACCGGCCCTTTTCCCTGGGAAAGAAAAGTAGCCAGCCCAGGTTCCTGATGTCAGTTTGTAGGGTTCCCTTAGGACTTTCAGGGCAGCACAGGTTTGAGGTGGGGGCAGGTTGGGTCTGGGACATATCCTCGTCCGTTCGGATATTTTGCAGGCAGCTGGCCACTCAGGGCCACTCAGGGCCACAGCCCCTGGAGACAAAGACCGGCCCTTTTCCCTGGGAAAGAAAAGTGGCCAGCCCAGCTTCCTGATGTCAGTTTGTAGGGTTCCCTTAGGACTTTCAGGGCAGCACAGGTTTGAGGTGGGGGCAGGTTGGGTCTGGGACATATCCTCGTCCGTTCGGATATTTTGCAGGCAGCCGGCCACTCAGGGCCACAGCCCCTGGAGACAAAGACCGGCCCTTTTCCCTGGGAAAGAAAAGTGGCCAGCCCACCTTCCTGATGTCAGTTTGTAGGGTTCCCTTAGGACTTTCAGGGCAGCACAGGTTTGAGGTGGGGGCAGGTTGGGTCTGGGACATATCCTCGTCCGTTCGGATATTTTGCAGGCAGCCGGCCACTCAGGGCCACAGCCCCTGGAGACAAAGACCGGCCCTTTTCCCTGGGAAAGAAAAGTGGCCAGCCCAGCTTCCTGATGTCAGTTTGTAGGGTTCCCTTAGGACTGTCAGGGCAGCACAGGTTTGAGGTGGGGGCAGGTTGGGTCTGGGACATATCCTCGTCCGTTCGGATATTTTGCAGGCAGCCGGCCACTCAGGGCCACAGCCCCTGGAGACAGAGACCGGCCCTTTTCCCTGGGAAAGAAAAGTGGCCAGCCCAGGTTCCTGATGTCAGTTTGTAGGGTTCCCTTGGGACTGTCAGGGCAGCACAGGTTTGAGGTGGGGGCAGGTTGGGTCTGGGACATATCCTCGTCCGTTCAGATATTTTGCAGGCAGCCGGCCACTCAGGGCCACTCAGCCGGCCACAGCCCCTGGAGACAAAGACCGGCCCTTTTCCCTGGGAAAGAAAAGTGGCCAGCCCAGGTTCCTGATGTCAGTTTGTAGGGTTCCCTTAGGACTTTCAGGGCAGCACAGGTTTGAGGTGGGGGCAGGTTGGGTCTGGGACATATCCTCGTCCGTTCGGATATTTTGCAGGCAGCCGGCCACTCAGGGCCACAGCCCCTGGAGACAAAGACCGGCCCTTTTCCCTGGGAAAGAAAAGTGGCCAGCCCAGGTTCCTGATGTCAGTTTGTAGGGTTCCCTTGGGACTTTCAGGGCAGCACAGGTTTGAGGTGGGGGCAGGTTGGGTCTGGGACATATCCTCGTCCGTTCGGATATTTTGCAGGCAGCCGGCCACTCAGGGCCACAGCCCCTGGAGACAGAGACCGGCCCTTTTCCCTGGGAAAGAAAAGTGGCCAGCCCAGGTTCCTGATGTCAGTTTGTAGGGTTCCCTTGGGACTGTCAGGGCAGCACAGGTTTGAGGTGGGGGCAGGTTGGGTCTGGGACATATCCTCGTCCGTTCAGATATTTTGCAGGCAGCCGGCCACTCAGGGCCACTCAGCCGGCCACAGCCCCTGGAGACAAAGACCGGCCCTTTTCCCTGGGAAAGAAAAGTGGCCAGCCCAGGTTCCTGATGTCAGTTTGTAGGGTTCCCTTAGGACTTTCAGGGCAGCACAGGTTTGAGGTGGGGGCAGGTTGGGTCTGGGACATATCCTCGTCCGTTCGGATATTTTGCAGGCAGCCGGCCACTCAGGGCCACAGCCCCTGGAGACAAAGACCGGCCCTTTTCCCTGGGAAAGAAAAGTGGCCAGCCCAGGTTCCTGATGTCAGTTTGTAGGGTTCCCTTGGGACTTTCAGGGCAGCACAGGTTTGAGGTGGGGGCAGGTTGGGTCTGGGACATATCCTCGTCCGTTCGGATATTTTGCAGGCAGCCGGCCACTCAGGGCCACAGCCCCTGGAGACAAAGACCGGCCCTTTTCCCTGGGAAAGAAAAGTGGCCAGCCCAGCTTCCTGATGTCAGTTTGTAGGGTTCCCTTAGGACTTTCAGGGCAGCACAGGTTTGAGGTGGGGGCAGGTTGGGTCTGGGACATATCCTCGTCCGTTCGGATATTTTGCAGGCAGCCGGCCACTCAGGGCCACAGCCCCTGGAGACAAAGACCGGCCCTTTTCCCTGGGAAAGAAAAGTGGCCAGCCCAGGTTCCTGATGTCAGTTTGTAGGGTTCCCTTAGGACTTTCAGGGCAGCACAGGTTTGAGGTGGGGGCAGGTTGGGTCTGGGACATATCCTCGTCCGTTCGGATATTTTGCAGGCAGCCGGCCACTCAGGGCCACTCAGGGCCACAGCCCCTGGAGACAAAGACCGGCCCTTTTCCCTGGGAAAGAAAAGTGGCCAGCCCAGCTTCCTGATGTCAGTTTGTAGGGTTCCCTTAGGACTTTCAGGGCAGCACAGGTTTGAGGTGGGGGCAGGTTGGGTCTGGGACATATCCTCGTCCGTTCGGATATTTTGCAGGCAGCCGGCCACTCAGGGCCACAGCCCCTGGAGACAGAGACCGGCCCTTTTCCCTGGGAAAGAAAAGTGGCCAGCCCAGCTTCCTGATGTCAGTTTGTAGGGTTCCCTTGGGACTGTCAGGGCAGCACAGGTTTGAGGTGGGGGCAGGTTGGGTCTGGGACATATCCTCGTCCGTTCAGATATTTTGCAGGCAGCCGGCCACTCAGGGCCACAGCCCCTGGAGACAAAGACCGGCCCTTTTCCCTGGGAAAGAAAAGTGGCCAGCCCAGGTTCCTGATGTCAGTTTGTAGGGTTCCCTTAGGACTTTCAGGGCAGCACAGGTTTGAGGTGGGGGCAGGTTGGGTCTGGGACATATCCTCGTCCGTTCGGATATTTTGCAGGCAGCCGGCCACTCAGGGCCACAGCCCCTGGAGACAAAGACCGGCCCTTTTCCCTGGGAAAGAAAAGTGGCCAGCCCAGCTTCCTGATGTCAGTTTGTAGGGTTCCCTTAGGACTTTCAGGGCAGCACAGGTTTGAGGTGGGGGCAGGTTGGGTCTGGGACATATCCTCGTCCGTTCGGATATTTTGCAGGCAGCCGGCCACTCAGGGCCACAGCCCCTGGAGACAAAGACCGGCCCTTTTCCCTGGGAAAGAAAAGTGGCCAGCCCAGCTTCCTGATGTCAGTTTGTAGGGTTCCCTTAGGACTTTCAGGGCAGCACAGGTTTGAGGTGGGGGCAGGTTGGGTCTGGGACATATCCTCGTCCGTTCGGATATTTTGCAGGCAGCCGGCCACTCAGGGCCACAGCCCCTGGAGACAAAGACCGGCCCTTTTCCCTGGGAAAGAAAAGTGGCCAGCCCAGGTTCCTGATGTCAGTTTGTAGGGTTCCCTTAGGACTTTCAGGGCAGCACAGGTTTGAGGTGGGGGCAGGTTGGGTCTGGGACATATCCTCGTCCGTTCGGATATTTTGCAGGCAGCCGGCCACTCAGGGCCACAGCCCCTGGAGACAAAGACCGGCCCTTTTCCCTGGGAAAGAAAAGTGGCCAGCCCAGGTTCCTGATGTCAGTTTGTAGGGTTCCCTTGGGACTGTCAGGGCAGCACAGGTTTGAGGTGGGGGCAGGTTGGGTCTGGGACATATCCTCGTCCGTTCAGATATTTTGCAGGCAGCCGGCCACTCAGGGCCACAGCCCCTGGAGACAAAGACCGGCCCTTTTCCCTGGGAAAGAAAAGTGGCCAGCCCAGGTTCCTGATGTCAGTTTGTAGGGTTCCCTTAGGACTTTCAGGGCAGCACAGGTTTGAGGTGGGGGCAGGTTGGGTCTGGGACATATCCTCGTCCGTTCGGATATTTTGCAGGCAGCCGGCCACTCAGGGCCACAGCCCCTGGAGACAAAGACCGGCCCTTTTCCCTGGGAAAGAAAAGTAGCCAGCCCAGGTTCCTGATGTCAGTTTGTAGGGTTCCCTTAGGACTTTCAGGGCAGCACAGGTTTGAGGTGGGGGCAGGTTGGGTCTGGGACATATCCTCGTCCGTTCGGATATTTTGCAGGCAGCTGGCCACTCAGGGCCACTCAGGGCCACAGCCCCTGGAGACAAAGACCGGCCCTTTTCCCTGGGAAAGAAAAGTGGCCAGCCCAGCTTCCTGATGTCAGTTTGTAGGGTTCCCTTAGGACTTTCAGGGCAGCACAGGTTTGAGGTGGGGGCAGGTTGGGTCTGGGACATATCCTCGTCCGTTCGGATATTTTGCAGGCAGCCGGCCACTCAGGGCCACAGCCCCTGGAGACAAAGACCGGCCCTTTTCCCTGGGAAAGAAAAGTGGCCAGCCCAGCTTCCTGATGTCAGTTTGTAGGGTTCCCTTGGGACTGTCAGGGCAGCACAGGTTTGAGGTGGGGGCAGGTTGGGTCTGGGACATATCCTCGTCCGTTCGGATATTTTGCAGGCAGCCGGCCACTCAGGGCCACAGCCCCTGGAGACAAAGACCGGCCCTTTTCCCTGGGAAAGAAAAGTGGCCAGCCCAGGTTCCTGATGTCAGTTTGTAGGGTTCCCTTAGGACTTTCAGGGCAGCACAGGTTTGAGGTGGGGGCAGGTTGGGTCTGGGACATATCCTCGTCCGTTCGGATATTTTGCAGGCAGCCGGCCACTCAGGGCCACAGCCCCTGGAGACAAAGACCGGCCCTTTTCCCTGGGAAAGAAAAGTGGCCAGCCCAGGTTCCTGATGTCAGTTTGTAGGGTTCCCTTAGGACTTTCAGGGCAGCACAGGTTTGAGGTGGGGGCAGGTTGGGTCTGGGACATATCCTCGTCCGTTCGGATATTTTGCAGGCAGCCGGCCACTCAGGGCCACTCAGCCGGCCACAGCCCCTGGAGACAAAGACCGGCCCTTTTCCCTGGGAAAGAAAAGTGGCCAGCCCAGGTTCCTGATGTCAGTTTGTAGGGTTCCCTTAGGACTTTCAGGGCAGCACAGGTTTGAGGTGGGGGCAGGTTGGGTCTGGGACATATCCTCGTCCGTTCGGATATTTTGCAGGCAGCCGGCCACTCAGGGCCACAGCCCCTGGAGACAAAGACCGGCCCTTTTCCCTGGGAAAGAAAAGTGGCCAGCCCAGCTTCCTGATGTCAGTTTGTAGGGTTCCCTTAGGACTTTCAGGGCAGCACAGGTTTGAGGTGGGGGCAGGTTGGGTCTGGGACATATCCTCGTCCGTTCGGATATTTTGCAGGCAGCCGGCCACTCAGGGCCACAGCCCCTGGAGACAAAGACCGGCCCTTTTCCCTGGGAAAGAAAAGTGGCCAGCCCAGGTTCCTGATGTCAGTTTGTAGGGTTCCCTTGGGACTGTCAGGGCAGCACAGGTTTGAGGTGGGGGCAGGTTGGGTCTGGGACATATCCTCGTCCGTTCAGATATTTTGCAGGCAGCCGGCCACTCAGGGCCACAGCCCCTGGAGACAAAGACCGGCCCTTTTCCCTGGGAAAGAAAAGTGGCCAGCCCAGGTTCCTGATGTCAGTTTGTAGGGTTCCCTTAGGACTTTCAGGGCAGCACAGGTTTGAGGTGGGGGCAGGTTGGGTCTGGGACATATCCTCGTCCGTTCGGATATTTTGCAGGCAGCCGGCCACTCAGGGCCACAGCCCCTGGAGACAAAGACCGGCCCTTTTCCCTGGGAAAGAAAAGTGGCCAGCCCAGGTTCCTGATGTCAGTTTGTAGGGTTCCCTTAGGACTTTCAGGGCAGCACAGGTTTGAGGTGGGGGCAGGTTGGGTCTGGGACATATCCTCGTCCGTTCGGATATTTTGCAGGCAGCCGGCCACTCAGGGCCACAGCCCCTGGAGACAAAGACCGGCCCTTTCCCTGGGAAAGAAAAGTGGCCAGCCCAGGTTCCTGATGTCAGTTTGTAGGGTTCCCTTAGGACTTTCAGGGCAGCACAGGTTTGAGGTGGGGGCAGGTTGGGTCTGGGACATATCCTCGTCCGTTCGGATATTTTGCAGGCAGCCGGCCACTCAGGGCCACAGCCCCTGGAGACAAAGACCGGCCCTTTTCCCTGGGAAAGAAAAGTAGCCAGCCCAGGTTCCTGATGTCAGTTTGTAGGGTTCCCTTAGGACTTTCAGGGCAGCACAGGTTTGAGGTGGGGGCAGGTTGGGTCTGGGACATATCCTCGTCCGTTCGGATATTTTGCAGGCAGCTGGCCACTCAGGGCCACTCAGGGCCACAGCCCCTGGAGACAAAGACCGGCCCTTTTCCCTGGGAAAGAAAAGTGGCCAGCCCAGGTTCCTGATGTCAGTTTGTAGGGTTCCCTTAGGACTTTCAGGGCAGCACAGGTTTGAGGTGGGGGCAGGTTGGGTCTGGGACATATCCTCGTCCGTTCGGATATTTTGCAGGCAGCCGGCCACTCAGGGCCACAGCCCCTGGAGACAAAGACCGGCCCTTTTCCCTGGGAAAGAAAAGTGGCCAGCCCAGGTTCCTGATGTCAGTTTGTAGGGTTCCCTTAGGACTTTCAGGGCAGCACAGGTTTGAGGTGGGGGCAGGTTGGGTCTGGGACATATCCTCGTCCGTTCGGATATTTTGCAGGCAGCCGGCCACTCAGGGCCACAGCCCCTGGAGACAAAGACCGGCCCTTTTCCCTGGGAAAGAAAAGTGGCCAGCCCAGGTTCCTGATGTCAGTTTGTAGGGTTCCCTTAGGACTGTCAGGGCAGCACAGGTTTGAGGTGGGGGCAGGTTGGGTCTGGGACATATCCTCGTCCGTTCGGATATTTTGCAGGCAGCCGGCCACTCAGGGCCACAGCCCCTGGAGACAAAGACCGGCCCTTTTCCCTGGGAAAGAAAAGTGCCCAGCCCACCTTCCTGATGTCAGTTTGTAGGGTTCCCTTAGGACTTTCAGGGCAGCACAGGTTTGAGGTGGGGGCAGGTTGGGTCTGGGACATATCCTCGTCCGTTCGGATATTTTGCAGGCAGCCGGCCACTCAGGGCCACTCAGCCGGCTACAGCCCCTGGAGACAAAGACCAGCCCTTTTCCCTGGGAAAGAAAAGTGGCCAGCCCAGCTTCCTGATGTCAGTTTGTAGGGTTCCCTTAGGACTTTCAGGGCAGCACAGGTTTGAGGTGGGGGCAGGTTGGGTCTGGGACATATCCTCGTCCGTTCGGATATTTTGCAGGCAGCCGGCCACTCAGGGCCACAGCCCCTGGAGACAAAGACCGGCCCTTTTCCCTGGGAAAGAAAAGTGGCCAGCCCAGGTTCCTGATGTCAGTTTGTAGGGTTCCCTTAGGACTTTCAGGGCAGCACAGGTTTGAGGTGGGGGCAGGTTGGGTCTGGGACATATCCTCGTCCGTTCGGATATTTTGCAGGCAGCCGGCCACTCAGGGCCACAGCCCCTGGAGACAAAGACCGGCCCTTTTCCCTGGGAAAGAAAAGTGGCCAGCCCAGCTTCCTGATGTCAGTTTGTAGGGTTCCCTTGGGACTGTCAGGGCAGCACAGGTTTGAGGTGGGGGCAGGTTGGGTCTGGGACATATCCTCGTCCGTTCGGATATTTTGCAGGCAGCCGGCCACTCAGGGCCACAGCCCCTGGAGACAAAGACCGGCCCTTTTCCCTGGGAAAGAAAAGTGGCCAGCCCAGGTTCCTGATGTCAGTTTGTAGGGTTCCCTTAGGACTTTCAGGGCAGCACAGGTTTGAGGTGGGGGCAGGTTGGGTCTGGGACATATCCTCGTCCGTTCGGATATTTTGCAGGCAGCCGGCCACTCAGGGCCACTCAGCCGGCCACAGCCCCTGGAGACAAAGACCGGCCCTTTTCCCTGGGAAAGAAAAGTGGCCAGCCCAGGTTCCTGATGTCAGTTTGTAGGGTTCCCTTAGGACTTTCAGGGCAGCACAGGTTTGAGGTGGGGGCAGGTTGGGTCTGGGACATATCCTCGTCCGTTCGGATATTTTGCAGGCAGCCGGCCACTCAGGGCCACAGCCCCTGGAGACAAAGACCGGCCCTTTTCCCTGGGAAAGAAAAGTAGCCAGCCCAGGTTCCTGATGTCAGTTTGTAGGGTTCCCTTAGGACTTTCAGGGCAGCACAGGTTTGAGGTGGGGGCAGGTTGGGTCTGGGACATATCCTCGTCCGTTCGGATATTTTGCAGGCAGCTGGCCACTCAGGGCCACTCAGGGCCACAGCCCCTGGAGACAAAGACCGGCCCTTTTCCCTGGGAAAGAAAAGTGGCCAGCCCAGGTTCCTGATGTCAGTTTGTAGGGTTCCCTTAGGACTTTCAGGGCAGCACAGGTTTGAGGTGGGGGCAGGTTGGGTCTGGGACATATCCTCGTCCGTTCGGATATTTTGCAGGCAGCCGGCCACTCAGGGCCACAGCCCCTGGAGACAAAGACCGGCCCTTTTCCCTGGGAAAGAAAAGTGGCCAGCCCAGCTTCCTGATGTCAGTTTGTAGGGTTCCCTTAGGACTTTCAGGGCAGCACAGGTTTGAGGTGGGGGCAGGTTGGGTCTGGGACATATCCTCGTCCGTTCGGATATTTTGCAGGCAGCCGGCCACTCAGGGCCACAGCCCCTGGAGACAAAGACCGGCCCTTTTCCCTGGGAAAGAAAAGTGGCCAGCCCAGCTTCCTGATGTCAGTTTGTAGGGTTCCCTTGGGACTGTCAGGGCAGCACAGGTTTGAGGTGGGGGCAGGTTGGGTCTGGGACATATCCTCGTCCGTTCGGATATTTTGCAGGCAGCCGGCCACTCAGGGCCACAGCCCCTGGAGACAGAGACCGGCCCTTTTCCCTGGGAAAGAAAAGTGGCCAGCCCAGGTTCCTGATGTCAGTTTGTAGGGTTCCCTTGGGACTGTCAGGGCAGCACAGGTTTGAGGTGGGGGCAGGTTGGGTCTGGGACATATCCTCGTCCGTTCAGATATTTTGCAGGCAGCCGGCCACTCAGGGCCACTCAGCCGGCCACAGCCCCTGGAGACAAAGACCGGCCCTTTTCCCTGGGAAAGAAAAGTGGCCAGCCCAGGTTCCTGATGTCAGTTTGTAGGGTTCCCTTAGGACTTTCAGGGCAGCACAGGTTTGAGGTGGGGGCAGGTTGGGTCTGGGACATATCCTCGTCCGTTCGGATATTTTGCAGGCAGCCGGCCACTCAGGGCCACAGCCCCTGGAGACAAAGACCGGCCCTTTTCCCTGGGAAAGAAAAGTGGCCAGCCCAGCTTCCTGATGTCAGTTTGTAGGGTTCCCTTAGGACTTTCAGGGCAGCACAGGTTTGAGGTGGGGGCAGGTTGGGTCTGGGACATATCCTCGTCCGTTCGGATATTTTGCAGGCAGCCGGCCACTCAGGGCCACAGCCCCTGGAGACAAAGACCGGCCCTTTTCCCTGGGAAAGAAAAGTGGCCAGCCCAGCTTCCTGATGTCAGTTTGTAGGGTTCCCTTAGGACTTTCAGGGCAGCACAGGTTTGAGGTGGGGGCAGGTTGGGTCTGGGACATATCCTCGTCCGTTCGGATATTTTGCAGGCAGCCGGCCACTCAGGGCCACAGCCCCTGGAGACAAAGACCGGCCCTTTTCCCTGGGAAAGAAAAGTGGCCAGCCCAGCTTCCTGATGTCAGTTTGTAGGGTTCCCTTAGGACTTTCAGGGCAGCACAGGTTTGAGGTGGGGGCAGGTTGGGTCTGGGACATATCCTCGTCCGTTCGGATATTTTGCAGGCAGCCGGCCACTCAGGGCCACAGCCCCTGGAGACAAAGACCGGCCCTTTTCCCTGGGAAAGAAAAGTGGCCAGCCCAGCTTCCTGATGTCAGTTTGTAGGGTTCCCTTGGGACTGTCAGGGCAGCACAGGTTTGAGGTGGGGGCAGGTTGGGTCTGGGACATATCCTCGTCCGTTCGGATATTTTGCAGGCAGCCGGCCACTCAGGGCCACAGCCCCTGGAGACAAAGACCGGCCCTTTTCCCTGGGAAAGAAAAGTGGCCAGCCCAGGTTCCTGATGTCAGTTTGTAGGGTTCCCTTAGGACTTTCAGGGCAGCACAGGTTTGAGGTGGGGGCAGGTTGGGTCTGGGACATATCCTCGTCCGTTCGGATATTTTGCAGGCAGCCGGCCACTCAGGGCCACTCAGCCGGCCACAGCCCCTGGAGACAAAGACCGGCCCTTTTCCCTGGGAAAGAAAAGTGGCCAGCCCAGCTTCCTGATGTCAGTTTGTAGGGTTCCCTTAGGACTTTCAGGGCAGCACAGGTTTGAGGTGGGGGCAGGTTGGGTCTGGGACATATCCTCGTCCGTTCGGATATTTTGCAGGCAGCCGGCCACTCAGGGCCACAGCCCCTGGAGACAAAGACCGGCCCTTTTCCCTGGGAAAGAAAAGTAGCCAGCCCAGGTTCCTGATGTCAGTTTGTAGGGTTCCCTTAGGCCTTTCAGGGCAGCACAGGTTTGAGGTGGGGGCAGGTTGGGTCTGGGACATATCCTCGTCCGTTCGGATATTTTGCAGGCAGCTGGCCACTCAGGGCCACTCAGGGCCACAGCCCCTGGAGACAAAGACCGGCCCTTTTCCCTGGGAAAGAAAAGTGGCCAGCCCAGGTTCCTGATGTCAGTTTGTAGGGTTCCCTTAGGACTTTCAGGGCAGCACAGGTTTGAGGTGGGGGCAGGTTGGGTCTGGGACATATCCTCGTCCGTTCGGATATTTTGCAGGCAGCCGGCCACTCAGGGCCACAGCCCCTGGAGACAAAGACCGGCCCTTTTCCCTGGGAAAGAAAAGTGGCCAGCCCAGCTTCCTGATGTCAGTTTGTAGGGTTCCCTTAGGACTTTCAGGGCAGCACAGGTTTGAGGTGGGGGCAGGTTGGGTCTGGGACATATCCTCGTCCGTTCGGATATTTTGCAGGCAGCCGGCCACTCAGGGCCACAGCCCCTGGAGACAAAGACCGGCCCTTTTCCCTGGGAAAGAAAAGTGGCCAGCCCAGCTTCCTGATGTCAGTTTGTAGGGTTCCCTTGGGACTGTCAGGGCAGCACAGGTTTGAGGTGGGGGCAGGTTGGGTCTGGGACATATCCTCGTCCGTTCGGATATTTTGCAGGCAGCCGGCCACTCAGGGCCACAGCCCCTGGAGACAGAGACCGGCCCTTTTCCCTGGGAAAGAAAAGTGGCCAGCCCAGGTTCCTGATGTCAGTTTGTAGGGTTCCCTTAGGACTTTCAGGGCAGCACAGGTTTGAGGTGGGGGCAGGTTGGGTCTGGGACATATCCTCGTCCGTTCAGATATTTTGCAGGCAGCCGGCCACTCAGGGCCACTCAGCCGGCCACAGCCCCTGGAGACAAAGACCGGCCCTTTTCCCTGGGAAAGAAAAGTGGCCAGCCCAGGTTCCTGATGTCAGTTTGTAGGGTTCCCTTAGGACTTTCAGGGCAGCACAGGTTTGAGGTGGGGGCAGGTTGGGTCTGGGACATATCCTCGTCCGTTCGGATATTTTGCAGGCAGCCGGCCACTCAGGGCCACAGCCCCTGGAGACAAAGACCGGCCCTTTTCCCTGGGAAAGAAAAGTGGCCAGCCCAGGTTCCTGATGTCAGTTTGTAGGGTTCCCTTAGGACTTTCAGGGCAGCACAGGTTTGAGGTGGGGGCAGGTTGGGTCTGGGACATATCCTCGTCCGTTCGGATATTTTGCAGGCAGCCGGCCACTCAGGGCCACAGCCCCTGGAGACAAAGACCGGCCCTTTTCCCTGGGAAAGAAAAGTGGCCAGCCCAGCTTCCTGATGTCAGTTTGTAGGGTTCCCTTAGGACTTTCAGGGCAGCACAGGTTTGAGGTGGGGGCAGGTTGGGTCTGGGACATATCCTCGTCCGTTCGGATATTTTGCAGGCAGCCGGCCACTCAGGGCCACAGCCCCTGGAGACAAAGACCGGCCCTTTTCCCTGGGAAAGAAAAGTGGCCAGCCCAGGTTCCTGATGTCAGTTTGTAGGGTTCCCTTAGGACTTTCAGGGCAGCACAGGTTTGAGGTGGGGGCAGGTTGGGTCTGGGACATATCCTCGTCCGTTCGGATATTTTGCAGGCAGCTGGCCACTCAGGGCCACAGCCCCTGGAGACAAAGACCGGCCCTTTTCCCTGGGAAAGAAAAGTGGCCAGCCCAGGTTCCTGATGTCAGTTTGTAGGGTTCCCTTGGGACTGTCAGGGCAGCACAGGTTTGAGGTGGGGGCAGGTTGGGTCTGGGACATATCCTCGTCCGTTCAGATATTTTGCAGGCAGCCGGCCACTCAGGGCCACAGCCCCTGGAGACAAAGACCGGCCCTTTTCCCTGGGAAAGAAAAGTGGCCAGCCCAGGTTCCTGATGTCAGTTTGTAGGGTTCCCTTAGGACTTTCAGGGCAGCACAGGTTTGAGGTGGGGGCAGGTTGGGTCTGGGACATATCCTCGTCCGTTCGGATATTTTGCAGGCAGCCGGCCACTCAGGGCCACTCAGGGCCACAGCCCCTGGAGACAAAGACCGGCCCTTTTCCCTGGGAAAGAAAAGTAGCCAGCCCAGGTTCCTGATGTCAGTTTGTAGGGTTCCCTTAGGACTTTCAGGGCAGCACAGGTTTGAGGTGGGGGCAGGTTGGGTCTGGGACATATCCTCGTCCGTTCGGATATTTTGCAGGCAGCTGGCCACTCAGGGCCACTCAGGGCCACAGCCCCTGGAGAAAAAGACCGGCCCTTTTCCCTGGGAAAGAAAAGTGGCCAGCCCAGCTTCCTGATGTCAGTTTGTAGGGTTCCCTTAGGACTTTCAGGGCAGCACAGGTTTGAGGTGGGGGCAGGTTGGGTCTGGGACATATCCTCGTCCGTTCGGATATTTTGCAGGCAGCCGGCCACTCAGGGCCACAGCCCCTGGAGACAAAGACCGGCCCTTTTCCCTGGGAAAGAAAAGTGGCCAGCCCAGGTTCCTGATGTCAGTTTGTAGGGTTCCCTTAGGACTTTCAGGGCAGCACAGGTTTGAGGTGGGGGCAGGTTGGGTCTGGGACATATCCTCGTCCGTTCGGATATTTTGCAGGCAGCCGGCCACTCAGGGCCACAGCCCCTGGAGACAAAGACCGGCCCTTTTCCCTGGGAAAGAAAAGTGGCCAGCCCAGCTTCCTGATGTCAGTTTGTAGGGTTCCCTTGGGACTGTCAGGGCAGCACAGGTTTGAGGTGGGGGCAGGTTGGGTCTGGGACATATCCTCGTCCGTTCGGATATTTTGCAGGCAGCCGGCCACTCAGGGCCACAGCCCCTGGAGACAAAGACCGGCCCTTTTCCCTGGGAAAGAAAAGTGGCCAGCCCAGGTTCCTGATGTCAGTTTGTAGGGTTCCCTTAGGACTTTCAGGGCAGCACAGGTTTGAGGTGGGGGCAGGTTGGGTCTGGGACATATCCTCGTCCGTTCAGATATTTTGCAGGCAGCCGGCCACTCAGGGCCACAGCCCCTGGAGACAAAGACCGGCCCTTTTCCCTGGGAAAGAAAAGTGGCCAGCCCAGGTTCCTGATGTCAGTTTGTAGGGTTCCCTTAGGACTTTCAGGGCAGCACAGGTTTGAGGTGGGGGCAGGTTGGGTCTGGGACATATCCTCGTCCGTTCGGATATTTTGCAGGCAGCCGGCCACTCAGGGCCACAGCCCCTGGAGACAAAGACCGGCCCTTTTCCCTGGGAAAGAAAAGTGGCCAGCCCAGGTTCCTGATGTCAGTTTGTAGGGTTCCCTTAGGACTTTCAGGGCAGCACAGGTTTGAGGTGGGGGCAGGTTGGGTCTGGGACATATCCTCGTCCGTTCGGATATTTTGCAGGCAGCCGGCCACTCAGGGCCACAGCCCCTGGAGACAAAGACCGGCCCTTTTCCCTGGGAAAGAAAAGTGGCCAGCCCAGCTTCCTGATGTCAGTTTGTAGGGTTCCCTTAGGACTTTCAGGGCAGCACAGGTTTGAGGTGGGGGCAGGTTGGGTCTGGGACATATCCTCGTCCGTTCGGATATTTTGCAGGCAGCCGGCCACTCAGGGCCACAGCCCCTGGAGACAAAGACCGGCCCTTTTCCCTGGGAAAGAAAAGTGGCCAGCCCAGGTTCCTGATGTCAGTTTGTAGGGTTCCCTTAGGACTTTCAGGGCAGCACAGGTTTGAGGTGGGGGCAGGTTGGGTCTGGGACATATCCTCGTCCGTTCGGATATTTTGCAGGCAGCCGGCCACTCAGGGCCACAGCCCCTGGAGACAAAGACCGGCCCTTTTCCCTGGGAAAGAAAAGTGGCCAGCCCAGCTTCCTGATGTCAGTTTGTAGGGTTCCCTTAGGACTTTCAGGGCAGCACAGGTTTGAGGTGGGGGCAGGTTGGGTCTGGGACATATCCTCGTCCGTTCGGATATTTTGCAGGCAGCCGGCCACTCAGGGCCACAGCCCCTGGAGACAAAGACCGGCCCTTTTCCCTGGGAAAGAAAAGTGGCCAGCCCAGGTTCCTGATGTCAGTTTGTAGGGTTCCCTTAGGACTTTCAGGGCAGCACAGGTTTGAGGTGGGGGCAGGTTGGGTCTGGGACATATCCTCGTCCGTTCGGATATTTTGCAGGCAGCCGGCCACTCAGGGCCACAGCCCCTGGAGACAAAGACCGGCCCTTTTCCCTGGGAAAGAAAAGTGGCCAGCCCAGGTTCCTGATGTCAGTTTGTAGGGTTCCCTTAGGACTTTCAGGGCAGCACAGGTTTGAGGTGGGGGCAGGTTGGGTCTGGGACATATCCTCGTCCGTTCGGATATTTTGCAGGCAGCCGGCCACTCAGGGCCACTCAGCCGGCCACAGCCCCTGGAGACAAAGACCGGCCCTTTTCCCTGGGAAAGAAAAGTGGCCAGCCCAGCTTCCTGATGTCAGTTTGTAGGGTTCCCTTAGGACTTTCAGGGCAGCACAGGTTTGAGGTGGGGGCAGGTTGGGTCTGGGACATATCCTCGTCCGTTCGGATATTTTGCAGGCAGCCGGCCACTCAGGGCCACAGCCCCTGGAGACAAAGACCGGCCCTTTTCCCTGGGAAAGAAAAGTGGCCAGCCCAGCTTCCTGATGTCAGTTTGTAGGGTTCCCTTAGGACTTTCAGGGCAGCACAGGTTTGAGGTGGGGGCAGGTTGGGTCTGGGACATATCCTCGTCCGTTCGGATATTTTGCAGGCAGCCGGCCACTCAGGGCCACAGCCCCTGGAGACAAAGACCGGCCCTTTTCCCTGGGAAAGAAAAGTGGCCAGCCCAGGTTCCTGATGTCAGTTTGTAGGGTTCCCTTGGGACTGTCAGGGCAGCACAGGTTTGAGGTGGGGGCAGGTTGGGTCTGGGACATATCCTCGTCCGTTCAGATATTTTGCAGGCAGCCGGCCACTCAGGGCCACAGCCCCTGGAGACAAAGACCGGCCCTTTTCCCTGGGAAAGAAAAGTGGCCAGCCCAGCTTCCTGATGTCAGTTTGTAGGGTTCCCTTAGGACTTTCAGGGCAGCACAGGTTTGAGGTGGGGGCAGGTTGGGTCTGGGACATATCCTCGTCCGTTCGGATATTTTGCAGGCAGCCGGCCACTCAGGGCCACAGCCCCTGGAGACAAAGACCGGCCCTTTTCCCTGGGAAAGAAAAGTAGCCAGCCCAGGTTCCTGATGTCAGTTTGTAGGGTTCCCTTAGGACTTTCAGGGCAGCACAGGTTTGAGGTGGGGGCAGGTTGGGTCTGGGACATATCCTCGTCCGTTCGGATATTTTGCAGGCAGCCGGCCACTCAGGGCCACAGCCCCTGGAGACAAAGACCGGCCCTTTTCCCTGGGAAAGAAAAGTGGCCAGCCCAGGTTCCTGATGTCAGTTTGTAGGGTTCCCTTAGGACTTTCAGGGCAGCACAGGTTTGAGGTGGGGGCAGGTTGGGTCTGGGACATATCCTCGTCCGTTCGGATATTTTGCAGGCAGCCGGCCACTCAGGGCCACAGCCCCTGGAGACAAAGACCGGCCCTTTTCCCTGGGAAAGAAAAGTAGCCAGCCCAGGTTCCTGATGTCAGTTTGTAGGGTTCCCTTAGGACTTTCAGGGCAGCACAGGTTTGAGGTGGGGGCAGGTTGGGTCTGGGACATATCCTCGTCCGTTCGGATATTTTGCAGGCAGCTGGCCACTCAGGGCCACTCAGGGCCACAGCCCCTGGAGACAAAGACCGGCCCTTTTCCCTGGGAAAGAAAAGTGGCCAGCCCAGGTTCCTGATGTCAGTTTGTAGGGTTCCCTTGGGACTGTCAGGGCAGCACAGGTTTGAGGTGGGGGCAGGTTGGGTCTGGGACATATCCTCGTCCGTTCAGATATTTTGCAGGCAGCCGGCCACTCAGGGCCACAGCCCCTGGAGACAAAGACCGGCCCTTTTCCCTGGGAAAGAAAAGTGGCCAGCCCAGCTTCCTGATGTCAGTTTGTAGGGTTCCCTTAGGACTTTCAGGGCAGCACAGGTTTGAGGTGGGGGCAGGTTGGGTCTGGGACATATCCTCGTCCGTTCGGATATTTTGCAGGCAGCCGGCCACTCAGGGCCAGTCAGGGCCACAGCCCCTGGAGACAAAGACCGGCCCTTTTCCCTGGGAAAGAAAAGTAGCCAGCCCAGGTTCCTGATGTCAGTTTGTAGGGTTCCCTTAGGACTTTCAGGGCAGCACAGGTTTGAGGTGGGGGCAGGTTGGGTCTGGGACATATCCTCGTCCGTTCGGATATTTTGCAGGCAGCCGGCCACTCAGGGCCACAGCCCCTGGAGACAAAGACCGGCCCTTTTCCCTGGGAAAGAAAAGTGGCCAGCCCAGCTTCCTGATGTCAGTTTGTAGGGTTCCCTTAGGACTTTCAGGGCAGCACAGGTTTGAGGTGGGGGCAGGTTGGGTCTGGGACATATCCTCGTCCGTTCGGATATTTTGCAGGCAGCCGGCCACTCAGGGCCACAGCCCCTGGAGACAAAGACCGGCCCTTTTCCCTGGGAAAGAAAAGTGGCCAGCCCAGCTTCCTGATGTCAGTTTGTAGGGTTCCCTTGGGACTGTCAGGGCAGCACAGGTTTGAGGTGGGGGCAGGTTGGGTCTGGGACATATCCTCGTCCGTTCGGATATTTTGCAGGCAGCCGGCCACTCAGGGCCACAGCCCCTGGAGACAAAGACCGGCCCTTTTCCCTGGGAAAGAAAAGTGGCCAGCCCAGCTTCCTGATGTCAGTTTGTAGGGTTCCCTTAGGACTTTCAGGGCAGCACAGGTTTGAGGTGGGGGCAGGTTGGGTCTGGGACATATCCTCGTCCGTTCGGATATTTTGCAGGCAGCCGGCCACTCAGGGCCACAGCCCCTGGAGACAAAGACCGGCCCTTTTCCCTGGGAAAGAAAAGTGCCCAGCCCACCTTCCTGATGTCAGTTTGTAGGGTTCCCTTAGGACTTTCAGGGCAGCACAGGTTTGAGGTGGGGGCAGGTTGGGTCTGGGACATATCCTCGTCCGTTCGGATATTTTGCAGGCAGCCGGCCTCTCAGGGCCACTCAGCCGGCCACAGCCCCTGGAGACAAAGACCGGCCCTTTTCCCTGGGAAAGAAAAGTGGCCAGCCCAGCTTCCTGATGTCAGTTTGTAGGGTTCCCTTAGGACTTTCAGGGCAGCACAGGTTTGAGGTGGGGGCAGGTTGGGTCTGGGACATATCCTCGTCCGTTCGGATATTTTGCAGGCAGCCGGCCACTCAGGGCCACAGCCCCTGGAGACAAAGACCGGCCCTTTTCCCTGGGAAAGAAAAGTGGCCAGCCCAGCTTCCTGATGTCAGTTTGTAGGGTTCCCTTAGGACTTTCAGGGCAGCACAGGTTTGAGGTGGGGGCAGGTTGGGTCTGGGACATATCCTCGTCCGTTCGGATATTTTGCAGGCAGCCGGCCACTCAGGGCCACAGCCCCTGGAGACAAAGACCGGCCCTTTTCCCTGGGAAAGAAAAGTGGCCAGCCCAGGTTCCTGATGTCAGTTTGTAGGGTTCCCTTGGGACTGTCAGGGCAGCACAGGTTTGAGGTGGGGGCAGGTTGGGTCTGGGACATATCCTCGTCCGTTCAGATATTTTGCAGGCAGCCGGCCACTCAGGGCCACAGCCCCTGGAGACAAAGACCGGCCCTTTTCCCTGGGAAAGAAAAGTGGCCAGCCCAGCTTCCTGATGTCAGTTTGTAGGGTTCCCTTAGGACTTTCAGGGCAGCACAGGTTTGAGGTGGGG
Source organism: Anomalospiza imberbis (assembly GCF_031753505.1). Lineage (NCBI taxonomy): Eukaryota > Metazoa > Chordata > Aves > Passeriformes > Viduidae > Anomalospiza > Anomalospiza imberbis. The sequence goes on from NW_027099900.1 coordinate 83,580, forward strand.
GCAGGTTGGGTCTGGGACATATCCTCGTCCGTTCGGATATTTTGCAGGCAGCCGGCCACTCAGGGCCACAGCCCCTGGAGACAAAGACCGGCCCTTTTCCCTGGGAAAGAAAAGTAGCCAGCCCAGGTTCCTGATGTCAGTTTGTAGGGTTCCCTTAGGACTTTCAGGGCAGCACAGGTTTGAGGTGGGGGCAGGTTGGGTCTGGGACATATCCTCGTCCGTTCGGATATTTTGCAGGCAGCCGGCCACTCAGGGCCACAGCCCCTGGAGACAAAGACCGGCCCTTTTCCCTGGGAAAGAAAAGTGGCCAGCCCAGGTTCCTGATGTCAGTTTGTAGGGTTCCCTTAGGACTTTCAGGGCAGCACAGGTTTGAGGTGGGGGCAGGTTGGGTCTGGGACATATCCTCGTCCGTTCGGATATTTTGCAGGCAGCCGGCCACTCAGGGCCACAGCCCCTGGAGACAAAGACCGGCCCTTTTCCCTGGGAAAGAAAAGTAGCCAGCCCAGGTTCCTGATGTCAGTTTGTAGGGTTCCCTTAGGACTTTCAGGGCAGCACAGGTTTGAGGTGGGGGCAGGTTGGGTCTGGGACATATCCTCGTCCGTTCGGATATTTTGCAGGCAGCTGGCCACTCAGGGCCACTCAGGGCCACAGCCCCTGGAGACAAAGACCGGCCCTTTTCCCTGGGAAAGAAAAGTGGCCAGCCCAGGTTCCTGATGTCAGTTTGTAGGGTTCCCTTAGGACTTTCAGGGCAGCACAGGTTTGAGGTGGGGGCAGGTTGGGTCTGGGACATATCCTCGTCCGTTCGGATATTTTGCAGGCAGCCGGCCACTCAGGGCCACAGCCCCTGGAGACAAAGACCGGCCCTTTTCCCTGGGAAAGAAAAGTGGCCAGCCCAGGTTCCTGATGTCAGTTTGTAGGGTTCCCTTAGGACTTTCAGGGCAGCACAGGTTTGAGGTGGGGGCAGGTTGGGTCTGGGACATATCCTCGTCCGTTCGGATATTTTGCAGGCAGCCGGCCACTCAGGGCCACAGCCCCTGGAGACAAAGACCGGCCCTTTTCCCTGGGAAAGAAAAGTGGCCAGCCCAGCTTCCTGATGTCAGTTTGTAGGGTTCCCTTAGGACTGTCAGGGCAGCACAGGTTTGAGGTGGGGGCAGGTTGGGTCTGGGACATATCCTCGTCCGTTCGGATATTTTGCAGGCAGCCGGCCACTCAGGGCCACAGCCCCTGGAGACAAAGACCGGCCCTTTTCCCTGGGAAAGAAAAGTGCCCAGCCCACCTTCCTGATGTCAGTTTGTAGGGTTCCCTTAGGACTTTCAGGGCAGCACAGGTTTGAGGTGGGGGCAGGTTGGGTCTGGGACATATCCTCGTCCGTTCGGATATTTTGCAGGCAGCTGGCCACTCAGGGCCACTCAGCCGGCCACAGCCCCTGGAGACAAAGACCGGCACTTTTCCCTGGGAAAGAAAAGTGGCCAGCCCAGGTTCCTGATGTCAGTTTGTAGGGTTCCCTTGGGACTGTCAGGGCAGCACAGGTTTGAGGTGGGGGCAGGTTGGGTCTGGGACATATCCTCGTCCGTTCGGATATTTTGCAGGCAGCCGGCCACTCAGGGCCACAGCCCCTGGAGACAAAGACCGGCCCTTTTCCCTGGGAAAGAAAAGTGGCCAGCCCAGCTTCCTGATGTCAGTTTGTAGGGTTCCCTTAGGACTGTCAGGGCAGCACAGGTTTGAGGTGGGGGCAGGTTGGGTCTGGGACATATCCTCGTCCGTTCGGATATTTTGCAGGCAGCCGGCCACTCAGGGCCACAGCCCCTGGAGACAAAGACCGGCCCTTTTCCCTGGGAAAGAAAAGTGGCCAGCCCAGGTTCCTGATGTCAGTTTGTAGGGTTCCCTTAGGACTTTCAGGGCAGCACAGGTTTGAGGTGGGGGCAGGTTGGGTCTGGGACATATCCTCGTCCGTTCGGATATTTTGCAGGCAGCCGGCCACTCAGGGCCACAGCCCCTGGAGACAAAGACCGGCCCTTTTCCCTGGGAAAGAAAAGTGGCCAGCCCAGCTTCCTGATGTCAGTTTGTAGGGTTCCCTTAGGACTGTCAGGGCAGCACAGGTTTGAGGTGGGGGCAGGTTGGGTCTGGGACATATCCTCGTCCGTTCGGATATTTTGCAGGCAGCCGGCCACTCAGGGCCACAGCCCCTGGAGACAAAGACCGGCCCTTTTCCCTGGGAAAGAAAAGTGCCCAGCCCACCTTCCTGATGTCAGTTTGTAGGGTTCCCTTAGGACTTTCAGGGCAGCACAGGTTTGAGGTGGGGGCAGGTTGGGTCTGGGACATATCCTCGTCCGTTCGGATATTTTGCAGGCAGCTGGCCACTCAGGGCCACTCAGCCGGCCACAGCCCCTGGAGACAAAGACCGGCACTTTTCCCTGGGAAAGAAAAGTGGCCAGCCCAGGTTCCTGATGTCAGTTTGTAGGGTTCCCTTGGGACTGTCAGGGCAGCACAGGTTTGAGGTGGGGGCAGGTTGGGTCTGGGACATATCCTCGTCCGTTCGGATATTTTGCAGGCAGCCGGCCACTCAGGGCCACAGCCCCTGGAGACAAAGACCGGCCCTTTTCCCTGGGAAAGAAAAGTGGCCAGCCCAGCTTCCTGATGTCAGTTTGTAGGGTTCCCTTAGGACTGTCAGGGCAGCACAGGTTTGAGGTGGGGGCAGGTTGGGTCTGGGACATATCCTCGTCCGTTCGGATATTTTGCAGGCAGCCGGCCACTCAGGGCCACAGCCCCTGGAGACAAAGACCGGCCCTTTTCCCTGGGAAAGAAAAGTGGCCAGCCCAGCTTCCTGATGTCAGTTTGTAGGGTTCCCTTAGGACTTTCAGGGCAGCACAGGTTTGAGGTGGGGGCAGGTTGGGTCTGGGACATATCCTCGTCCGTTCGGATATTTTGCAGGCAGCCGGCCACTCAGGGCCACAGCCCCTGGAGACAAAGACCGGCCCTTTTCCCTGGGAAAGAAAAGTGGCCAGCCCAGGTTCCTGATGTCAGTTTGTAGGGTTCCCTTAGGACTTTCAGGGCAGCACAGGTTTGAGGTGGGGGCAGGTTGGGTCTGGGACATATCCTCGTCCGTTCGGATATTTTGCAGGCAGCCGGCCACTCAGGGCCACAGCCCCTGGAGACAGAGACCGGCCCTTTTCCCTGGGAAAGAAAAGTGGCCAGCCCAGCTTCCTGATGTCAGTTTGTAGGGTTCCCTTGGGACTTTCAGGGCAGCACAGGTTTGAGGTGGGGGCAGGTTGGGTCTGGGACATATCCTCGTCCGTTCGGATATTTTGCAGGCAGCTGGCCACTCAGGGCCACTCAGGGCCACAGCCCCTGGAGACAAAGACCGGCCCTTTTCCCTGGGAAAGAAAAGTGGCCAGCCCAGCTTCCTGATGTCAGTTTGTAGGGTTCCCTTAGGACTTTCAGGGCAGCACAGGTTTGAGGTGGGGGCAGGTTGGGTCTGGGACATATCCTCGTCCGTTCGGATATTTTGCAGGCAGCCGGCCACTCAGGGCCACAGCCCCTGGAGACAAAGACCGGCCCTTTTCCCTGGGAAAGAAAAGTGGCCAGCCCAGCTTCCTGATGTCAGTTTGTAGGGTTCCCTTGGGACTGTCAGGGCAGCACAGGTTTGAGGTGGGGGCAGGTTGGGTCTGGGACATATCCTCGTCCGTTCAGATATTTTGCAGGCAGCCGGCCACTCAGGGCCACAGCCCCTGGAGACAAAGACCGGCCCTTTTCCCTGGGAAAGAAAAGTGGCCAGCCCAGGTTCCTGATGTCAGTTTGTAGGGTTCCCTTAGGACTTTCAGGGCAGCACAGGTTTGAGGTGGGGGCAGGTTGGGTCTGGGACATATCCTCGTCCGTTCGGATATTTTGCAGGCAGCCGGCCACTCAGGGCCACAGCCCCTGGAGACAAAGACCGGCCCTTTTCCCTGGGAAAGAAAAGTGGCCAGCCCAGCTTCCTGATGTCAGTTTGTAGGGTTCCCTTAGGACTTTCAGGGCAGCACAGGTTTGAGGTGGGGGCAGGTTGGGTCTGGGACATATCCTCGTCCGTTCGGATATTTTGCAGGCAGCCGGCCACTCAGGGCCACTCAGCCGGCCACAGCCCCTGGAGACAAAGACCGGCCCTTTTCCCTGGGAAAGAAAAGTGGCCAGCCCAGCTTCCTGATGTCAGTTTGTAGGGTTCCCTTAGGACTTTCAGGGCAGCACAGGTTTGAGGTGGGGGCAGGTTGGGTCTGGGACATATCCTCGTCCGTTCGGATATTTTGCAGGCAGCCGGCCACTCAGGGCCACAGCCCCTGGAGACAAAGACCGGCCCTTTTCCCTGGGAAAGAAAAGTTGCCAGCCCAGGTTCCTGATGTCAGTTTGTAGGGTTCCCTTAGGACTTTCAGGGCAGCACAGGTTTGAGGTGGGGGCAGGTTGGGTCTGGGACATATCCTCGTCCGTTCGGATATTTTGCAGGCAGCCGGCCACTCAGGGCCACAGCCCCTGGAGACAAAGACCGGCCCTTTTCCCTGGGAAAGAAAAGTGGCCAGCCCAGCTTCCTGATGTCAGTTTGTAGGGTTCCCTTAGGACTTTCAGGGCAGCACAGGTTTGAGGTGGGGGCAGGTTGGGTCTGGGACATATCCTCGTCCGTTCGGATATTTTGCAGGCAGCCGGCCACTCAGGGCCACAGCCCCTGGAGACAAAGACCGGCCCTTTTCCCTGGGAAAGAAAAGTGGCCAGCCCAGCTTCCTGATGTCAGTTTGTAGGGTTCCCTTAGGACTTTCAGGGCAGCACAGGTTTGAGGTGGGGGCAGGTTGGGTCTGGGACATATCCTCGTCCGTTCGGATATTTTGCAGGCAGCCGGCCACTCAGGGCCACAGCCCCTGGAGACAAAGACCGGCCCTTTTCCCTGGGAAAGAAAAGTGGCCAGCCCAGCTTCCTGATGTCAGTTTGTAGGGTTCCCTTGGGACTGTCAGGGCAGCACAGGTTTGAGGTGGGGGCAGGTTGGGTCTGGGACATATCCTCGTCCGTTCAGATATTTTGCAGGCAGCCGGCCACTCAGGGCCACAGCCCCTGGAGACAAAGACCGGCCCTTTTCCCTGGGAAAGAAAAGTGGCCAGCCCAGGTTCCTGATGTCAGTTTGTAGGGTTCCCTTAGGACTTTCAGGGCAGCACAGGTTTGAGGTGGGGGCAGGTTGGGTCTGGGACATATCCTCGTCCGTTCGGATATTTTGCAGGCAGCCGGCCACTCAGGGCCACAGCCCCTGGAGACAAAGACCGGCCCTTTTCCCTGGGAAAGAAAAGTGGCCAGCCCAGCTTCCTGATGTCAGTTTGTAGGGTTCCCTTAGGACTTTCAGGGCAGCACAGGTTTGAGGTGGGGGCAGGTTGGGTCTGGGACATATCCTCGTCCGTTCGGATATTTTGCAGGCAGCCGGCCACTCAGGGCCACTCAGCCGGCCACAGCCCCTGGAGACAAAGACCGGCCCTTTTCCCTGGGAAAGAAAAGTGGCCAGCCCAGCTTCCTGATGTCAGTTTGTAGGGTTCCCTTAGGACTTTCAGGGCAGCACAGGTTTGAGGTGGGGGCAGGTTGGGTCTGGGACATATCCTCGTCCGTTCAGATATTTTGCAGGCAGCCGGCCACTCAGGGCCACAGCCCCTGGAGACAAAGACCGGCCCTTTTCCCTGGGAAAGAAAAGTGGCCAGCCCAGGTTCCTGATGTCAGTTTGTAGGGTTCCCTTAGGACTTTCAGGGCAGCACAGGTTTGAGGTGGGGGCAGGTTGGGTCTGGGACATATCCTCGTCCGTTCGGATATTTTGCAGGCAGCCGGCCACTCAGGGCCACAGCCCCTGGAGACAAAGACCGGCCCTTTTCCCTGGGAAAGAAAAGTGGCCAGCCCAGGTTCCTGATGTCAGTTTGTAGGGTTCCCTTAGGACTTTCAGGGCAGCACAGGTTTGAGGTGGGGGCAGGTTGGGTCTGGGACATATCCTCGTCCGTTCGGATATTTTGCAGGCAGCCGGCCACTCAGGGCCACAGCCCCTGGAGACAAAGACCGGCCCTTTTCCCTGGGAAAGAAAAGTGGCCAGCCCAGCTTCCTGATGTCAGTTTGTAGGGTTCCCTTAGGACTTTCAGGGCAGCACAGGTTTGAGGTGGGGGCAGGTTGGGTCTGGGACATATCCTCGTCCGTTCGGATATTTTGCAGGCAGCCGGCCACTCAGGGCCACAGCCCCTGGAGACAAAGACCGGCCCTTTTCCCTGGGAAAGAAAAGTGGCCAGCCCAGGTTCCTGATGTCAGTTTGTAGGGTTCCCTTAGGACTTTCAGGGCAGCACAGGTTTGAGGTGGGGGCAGGTTGGGTCTGGGACATATCCTCGTCCGTTCGGATATTTTGCAGGCAGCCGGCCACTCAGGGCCACAGCCCCTGGAGACAAAGACCGGCCCTTTTCCCTGGGAAAGAAAAGTGGCCAGCCCAGGTTCCTGATGTCAGTTTGTAGGGTTCCCTTAGGACTTTCAGGGCAGCACAGGTTTGAGGTGGGGGCAGGTTGGGTCTGGGACATATCCTCGTCCGTTCGGATATTTTGCAGGCAGCCGGCCACTCAGGGCCACAGCCCCTGGAGACAAAGACCGGCCCTTTTCCCTGGGAAAGAAAAGTGGCCAGCCCAGGTTCCTGATGTCAGTTTGTAGGGTTCCCTTGGGACTGTCAGGGCAGCACAGGTTTGAGGTGGGGGCAGGTTGGGTCTGGGACATATCCTCGTCCGTTCGGATATTTTGCAGGCAGCCGGCCACTCAGGGCCACAGCCCCTGGAGACAGAGACCGGCCCTTTTCCCTGGGAAAGAAAAGTGGCCAGCCCAGGTTCCTGATGTCAGTTTGTAGGGTTCCCTTGGGACTGTCAGGGCAGCACAGGTTTGAGGTGGGGGCAGGTTGGGTCTGGGACATATCCTCGTCCGTTCGGATATTTTGCAGGCAGCCGGCCACTCAGGGCCACAGCCCCTGGAGACAGAGACCGGCCCTTTTCCCTGGGAAAGAAAAGTGGCCAGCCCAGGTTCCTGATGTCAGTTTGTAGGGTTCCCTTGGGACTGTCAGGGCAGCACAGGTTTGAGGTGGGGGCAGGTTGGGTCTGGGACATATCCTCGTCCGTTCGGATATTTTGCAGGCAGCCGGCCACTCAGGGCCACAGCCCCTGGAGACAAAGACCGGCCCTTTTCCCTGGGAAAGAAAAGTGGCCAGCCCAGCTTCCTGATGTCAGTTTGTAGGGTTCCCTTAGGACTTTCAGGGCAGCACAGGTTTGAGGTGGGGGCAGGTTGGGTCTGGGACATATCCTCGTCCGTTCGGATATTTTGCAGGCAGCCGGCCACTCAGGGCCACAGCCCCTGGAGACAAAGACCGGCCCTTTTCCCTGGGAAAGAAAAGTGGCCAGCCCAGCTTCCTGATGTCAGTTTGTAGGGTTCCCTTGGGACTGTCAGGGCAGCACAGGTTTGAGGTGGGGGCAGGTTGGGTCTGGGACATATCCTCGTCCGTTCAGATATTTTGCAGGCAGCCGGCCACTCAGGGCCACAGCCCCTGGAGACAAAGACCGGCCCTTTTCCCTGGGAAAGAAAAGTGGCCAGCCCAGGTTCCTGATGTCAGTTTGTAGGGTTCCCTTAGGACTTTCAGGGCAGCACAGGTTTGAGGTGGGGGCAGGTTGGGTCTGGGATATATCCTCGTCCGTTCGGATATTTTGCAGGCAGCCGGCCACTCAGGGCCACAGCCCCTGGAGACAAAGACCGGCCCTTTTCCCTGGGAAAGAAAAGTGGCCAGCCCACCTTCCTGATGTCAGTTTGTAGGGTTCCCTTAGGACTTTCAGGGCAGCACAGGTTTGAGGTGGGGGCAGGTTGGGTCTGGGACATATCCTCGTCCGTTCGGATATTTTGCAGGCAGCCGGCCACTCAGGGCCACTCAGCCGGCCACAGCCCCTGGAGACAAAGACCGGCCCTTTTCCCTGGGAAAGAAAAGTGGCCAGCCCAGCTTCCTGATGTCAGTTTGTAGGGTTCCCTTGGGACTGTCAGGGCAGCACAGGTTTGAGGTGGGGGCAGGTTGGGTCTGGGACATATCCTCGTCCGTTCAGATATTTTGCAGGCAGCCGGCCACTCAGGGCCACAGCCCCTGGAGACAAAGACCGGCCCTTTTCCCTGGGAAAGAAAAGTGGCCAGCCCAGGTTCCTGATGTCAGTTTGTAGGGTTCCCTTAGGACTTTCAGGGCAGCACAGGTTTGAGGTGTGGGCAGGTTGGGTCTGGGACATATCCTCGTCCGTTCGGATATTTTGCAGGCAGCCGGCCACTCAGGGCCACAGCCCCTGGAGACAAAGACCGGCCCTTTTCCCTGGGAAAGAAAAGTGGCCAGCCCAGCTTCCTGATGTCAGTTTGTAGGGTTCCCTTAGGACTTTCAGGGCAGCACAGGTTTGAGGTGGGGGCAGGTTGGGTCTGGGACATATCCTCGTCCGTTCGGATATTTTGCAGGCAGCCGGCCACTCAGGGCCACAGCCCCTGGAGACAAAGACCGGCCCTTTTCCCTGGGAAAGAAAAGTGGCCAGCCCAGGTTCCTGATGTCAGTTTGTAGGGTTCCCTTAGGACTTTCAGGGCAGCACAGGTTTGAGGTGGGGGCAGGTTGGGTCTGGGACATATCCTCGTCCGTTCGGATATTTTGCAGGCAGCCGGCCACTCAGGGCCACAGCCCCTGGAGACAAAGACCGGCCCTTTTCCCTGGGAAAGAAAAGTGGCCAGCCCAGGTTCCTGATGTCAGTTTGTAGGGTTCCCTTGGGACTGTCAGGGCAGCACAGGTTTGAGGTGGGGGCAGGTTGGGTCTGGGACATATCCTCGTCCGTTCGGATATTTTGCAGGCAGCCGGCCACTCAGGGCCACAGCCCCTGGAGACAGAGACCGGCCCTTTTCCCTGGGAAAGAAAAGTGGCCAGCCCAGGTTCCTGATGTCAGTTTGTAGGGTTCCCTTGGGACTGTCAGGGCAGCACAGGTTTGAGGTGGGGGCAGGTTGGGTCTGGGACATATCCTCGTCCGTTCAGATATTTTGCAGGCAGCCGGCCACTCAGGGCCACAGCCCCTGGAGACAAAGACCGGCCCTTTTCCCTGGGAAAGAAAAGTGGCCAGCCCAGGTTCCTGATGTCAGTTTGTAGGGTTCCCTTAGGACTTTCAGGGCAGCACAGGTTTGAGGTGGGGGCAGGTTGGGTCTGGGACATATCCTCGTCCGTTCGGATATTTTGCAGGCAGCCGGCCACTCAGGGCCACAGCCCCTGGAGACAAAGACCGGCCCTTTTCCCTGGGAAAGAAAAGTAGCCAGCCCAGGTTCCTGATGTCAGTTTGTAGGGTTCCCTTAGGACTTTCAGGGCAGCACAGGTTTGAGGTGGGGGCAGGTTGGGTCTGGGACATATCCTCGTCCGTTCGGATATTTTGCAGGCAGCCGGCCACTCAGGGCCACAGCCCCTGGAGACAAAGACCGGCCCTTTTCCCTGGGAAAGAAAAGTGGCCAGCCCAGGTTCCTGATGTCAGTTTGTAGGGTTCCCTTAGGACTTTCAGGGCAGCACAGGTTTGAGGTGGGGGCAGGTTGGGTCTGGGACATATCCTTGTCCGTTCGGATATTTTGCAGGCAGCCGGCCACTCAGGGCCACAGCCCCTGGAGACAAAGACCGGCCCTTTTCCCTGGGAAAGAAAAGTGGCCAGCCCAGGTTCCTGATGTCAGTTTGTAGGGTTCCCTTAGGACTTTCAGGGCAGCACAGGTTTGAGGTGGGGGCAGGTTGGGTCTGGGACATATCCTCGTCCGTTCGGATATTTTGCAGGCAGCTGGCCACTCAGGGCCACTCAGGGCCACAGCCCCTGGAGACAAAGACCGGCCCTTTTCCCTGGGAAAGAAAAGTGGCCAGCCCAGGTTCCTGATGTCAGTTTGTAGGGTTCCCTTAGGACTTTCAGGGCAGCACAGGTTTGAGGTGGGGGCAGGTTGGGTCTGGGACATATCCTCGTCCGTTCGGATATTTTGCAGGCAGCCGGCCACTCAGGGCCACAGCCCCTGGAGACAAAGACCGGCCCTTTTCCCTGGGAAAGAAAAGTGGCCAGCCCAGGTTCCTGATGTCAGTTTGTAGGGTTCCCTTGGGACTGTCAGGGCAGCACAGGTTTGAGGTGGGGGCAGGTTGGGTCTGGGACATATCCTCGTCCGTTCGGATATTTTGCAGGCAGCCGGCCACTCAGGGCCACAGCCCCTGGAGACAAAGACCGGCCCTTTTCCCTGGGAAAGAAAAGTGGCCAGCCCAGGTTCCTGATGTCAGTTTGTAGGGTTCCCTTAGGACTTTCAGGGCAGCACAGGTTTGAGGTGGGGGCAGGTTGGGTCTGGGACATATCCTCGTCCGTTCGGATATTTTGCAGGCAGCCGGCCACTCAGGGCCACAGCCCCTGGAGACAAAGACCGGCCCTTTTCCCTGGGAAAGAAAAGTGGCCAGCCCAGCTTCCTGATGTCAGTTTGTAGGGTTCCCTTGGGACTGTCAGGGCAGCACAGGTTTGAGGTGGGGGCAGGTTGGGTCTGGGACATATCCTCGTCCGTTTGGATATTTTGCAGGCAGCCGGCCACTCAGGGCCACAGCCCCTGGAGACAGAGACCGGCCCTTTTCCCTGGGAAAGAAAAGTGGCCAGCCCAGCTTCCTGATGTCAGTTTGTAGGGTTCCCTTGGGACTGTCAGGGCAGCACAGGTTTGAGGTGGGGGCAGGTTGGGTCTGGGACATATCCTCGTCCGTTCAGATATTTTGCAGGCAGCCGGCCACTCAGGGCCACAGCCCCTGGAGACAAAGACCGGCCCTTTTCCCTGGGAAAGAAAAGTGGCCAGCCCAGCTTCCTGATGTCAGTTTGTAGGGTTCCCTTAGGACTTTCAGGGCAGCACAGGTTTGAGGTGGGGGCAGGTTGGGTCTGGGACATATCCTCATCCGTTCGGATATTTTGCAGGCAGCCGGCCACTCAGGGCCACAGCCCCTGGAGACAAAGACCGGCCCTTTTCCCTGGGAAAGAAAAGTAGCCAGCCCAGGTTCCTGATGTCAGTTTGTAGGGTTCCCTTAGGACTTTCAGGGCAGCACAGGTTTGAGGTGGGGGCAGGTTGGGTCTGGGACATATCCTCGTCCGTTCGGATATTTTGCAGGCAGCCGGCCACTCAGGGCCACAGCCCCTGGAGACAAAGACCGGCCCTTTTCCCTGGGAAAGAAAAGTGGCCAGCCCAGGTTCCTGATGTCAGTTTGTAGGGTTCCCTTAGGACTTTCAGGGCAGCACAGGTTTGAGGTGGGGGCAGGTTGGGTCTGGGACATATCCTCGTCCGTTCGGATATTTTGCAGGCAGCCGGCCACTCAGGGCCACAGCCCCTGGAGACAAAGACCGGCCCTTTTCCCTGGGAAAGAAAAGTGGCCAGCCCAGCTTTCTGATGTCAGTTTGTAGGGTTCCCTTAGGACTTTTAGGGCAGCACAGGTTTGAGGTGGGGGCAGGTTGGGTCTGGGACATATCCTCGTCCGTTCGGATATTTTGCAGGCAGCTGGCCACTCAGGGCCACTCAGGGCCACAGCCCCTGGAGACAAAGACCGGCCCTTTTCCCTGGGAAAGAAAAGTGGCCAGCCCAGCTTCCTGATGTCAGTTTGTAGGGTTCCCTTAGGACTTTCAGGGCAGCACAGGTTTGAGGTGGGGGCAGGTTGGGTCTGGGACATATCCTCGTCCGTTCGGATATTTTGCAGGCAGCCGGCCACTCAGGGCCACAGCCCCTGGAGACAAAGACCGGCCCTTTTCCCTGGGAAAGAAAAGTGGCCAGCCCAGGTTCCTGATGTCAGTTTGTAGGGTTCCCTTGGGACTGTCAGGGCAGCACAGGTTTGAGGTGGGGGCAGGTTGGGTCTGGGACATATCCTCGTCCGTTCAGATATTTTGCAGGCAGCCGGCCACTCAGGGCCACAGCCCCTGGAGACAAAGACCGGCCCTTTTCCCTGGGAAAGAAAAGTGGCCAGCCCAGGTTCCTGATGTCAGTTTGTAGGGTTCCCTTAGGACTTTCAGGGCAGCACAGGTTTGAGGTGGGGGCAGGTTGGGTCTGGGACATATCCTCGTCCGTTCGGATATTTTGCAGGCAGCCGGCCACTCAGGGCCACAGCCCCTGGAGACAAAGACCGGCCCTTTTCCCTGGGAAAGAAAAGTGGCCAGCCCAGGTTCCTGATGTCAGTTTGTAGGGTTCTCTTTGGACTGTCAGGGCAGCACAGGTTTGAGGTGGGGGCAGGTTGGGTCTGGGACATATCCTCGTCCGTTCGGATATTTTGCAGGCAGCCGGCCACTCAGGGCCACAGCCCCTGGAGACAAAGACCGGCCCTTTTCCCTGGGAAAGAAAAGTGGCCAGCCCAGGTTCCTGATGTCAGTTTGTAGGGTTCCCTTAGGACTTTCAGGGCAGCACAGGTTTGAGGTGGGGGCAGGTTGGGTCTGGGACATATCCTCGTCCGTTCGGATATTTTGCAGGCAGCCGGCCACTCAGGGCCACAGCCCCTGGAGACAAAGACCGGCCCTTTTCCCTGGGAAAGAAAAGTGGCCAGCCCAGCTTCCTGATGTCAGTTTGTAGGGTTCCCTTAGGACTTTCAGGGCAGCACAGGTTTGAGGTGGGGGCAGGTTGGGTCTGGGACATATCCTCGTCCGTTCGGATATTTTGCAGGCAGCTGGCCACTCAGGGCCACTCAGGGCCACAGCCCCTGGAGACAAAGACCGGCCCTTTTCCCTGGGAAAGAAAAGTGGCCAGCCCAGGTTCCTGATGTCAGTTTGTAGGGTTCCCTTAGGACTTTCAGGGCAGCACAGGTTTGAGGTGGGGGCAGGTTGGGTCTGGGACATATCCTCGTCCGTTCGGATATTTTGCAGGCAGCTGGCCACTCAGGGCCACTCAGGGCCACAGCCCCTGGAGACAAAGACCGGCCCTTTTCCCTGGGAAAGAAAAGTGGCCAGCCCAGGTTCCTGATGTCAGTTTGTAGGGTTCCCTTAGGACTGTCAGGGCAGCACAGGTTTGAGGTGGGGGCAGGTTGGGTCTGGGACATATCCTCGTCCGTTCGGATATTTTGCAGGCAGCCGGCCACTCAGGGCCACAGCCCCTGGAGACAAAGACCGGCCCTTTTCCCTGGGAAAGAAAAGTGGCCAGCCCAGGTTCCTGATGTCAGTTTGTAGGGTTCCCTTAGGACTTTCAGGGCAGCACAGGTTTGAGGTGGGGGCAGGTTGGGTCTGGGACATATCCTCGTCCGTTCAGATATTTTGCAGGCAGCCGGCCACTCAGGGCCACTCAGGGCCACAGCCCCTGGAGACAAAGACCGGCCCTTTTCCCTGGGAAAGAAAAGTGGCCAGCCCAGGTTCCTGATGTCAGTTTGTAGGGTTCCCTTAGGACTTTCAGGGCAGCAAAGGTTTGAGGTGGGGGCAGGTTGGGTCTGGGACATATCCTCGTCCGTTCGGATATTTTGCAGGCAGCCGGCCACTCAGGGCCACAGCCCCTGGAGACAAAGACCGGCCCTTTTCCCTGGGAAAGAAAAGTGGCCAGCCCAGGTTCCTGATGTCAGTTTGTAGGGTTCCCTTAGGACTTTCAGGGCAGCACAGGTTTGAGGTGGGGGCAGGTTGGGTCTGGGATATATCCTCGTCCGTTCGGATATTTTGCAGGCAGCCGGCCACTCAGGGCCACTCAGCCGGCCACAGCCCCTGGAGACAAAGACCGGCCCTTTTCCCTGGGAAAGAAAAGTGGCCAGCCCAGCTTCCTGATGTCAGTTTGTAGGGTTCCCTTGGGACTGTCAGGGCAGCACAGGTTTGAGGTGGGGGCAGGTTGGGTCTGGGACATATCCTCGTCCGTTCAGATATTTTGCAGGCAGCCGGCCACTCAGGGCCACTCAGGGCCACAGCCCCTGGAGACAAAGACCGGCCCTTTTCCCTGGGAAAGAAAAGTGGCCAGCCCAGCTTCCTGATGTCAGTTTGTAGGGTTCCCTTAGGACTTTCAGGGCAGCAAAGGTTTGAGGTGGGGGCAGGTTGGGTCTGGGACATATCCTCGTCCGTTCGGATATTTTGCAGGCAGCTGGCCACTCAGGGCCACTCAGGGCCACAGCCCCTGGAGACAAAGACCGGCCCTTTTCCCTGGGAAAGGGGCTTAGGCGGGAGGGGGCGGGGCTTAGGCGGGAGGGGGCGGGGCTTAGGCGGGAGGGGGGCGGGGCTTGGGGGGAGGGGGCGTGGCTTGGGCGGGAGGGGCGTGGCTTGGGCGGGAGGGGGCGTGACTTGGGCGGGAGGGGGGCGGGGCTTGGGCGGGAGGGGGGCGGGGCTTGGGCGGGAGGGGGCGGGGCTTTGGCGGGAGGGGGCGGGGCTTTGGCGGGAGGGGGCGGGGCATAGGCGGGAAGGGGCGGGGCTTGGGTCGGAAGGGGCGGGACTTATTCCGGAGGAGGCGGTGCTTGTCGGGAGGGGGCGTGGTTTGGGCCGGAGGGGGCGGGGCTTAGGCCGGAAGGGGGGCGGGGCTTGGGCCGGTGGGGGCGGGGTTTGGGCGGGAAGGGGCCGGGACTTGGGCCGGAGGGGGCGGGGCTTGGGTCGGAGGGGGCGGGGCTTAGGCCGGAGGGGGCGGGGCTTGGGCCGGAGGGGGCGGGGCTTGGGCCGGAGGGGGTGGGGCTTGGGCGGGAGGGGGCGGGGCTTGGGCGGGAGGGGCGGGGCTTGGGTGGGAGGGGCGGGGCTTGGGTAGGAGGGGGAGGGGCTTAGTCCGGAGGGGGCGGGGCTTAGGCCGGAGGGGGCGGGGGCTTCGGTAGGAGGGGGCGGGGCTTTGCCTGGAGGGGGCGGTGCTTAGGCGGGAGGGGGCGGGGCTTATGCGAGATGGTCGGGGCTTAGGCGGAGGGGGGCGGGGCTTAGGCGGGATGGGGCAGGTTCCTGATGTCAGTTTGTAGGGTTCCCTTGGGACTGTCAGGGCAGCACAGGTTTGAGGTGGGGGCAGGTTGGGTCTGGGACATATCCTCGTCCGTTCGGATATTTTGCAGGCAGCCGGCCACTCAGGGCCACAGCCCCTGGAGACAAAGACCGGCCCTTTTCCCTGGGAAAGAAATCTCACCCCCCCCAGGTTCCTGATGTCAGGTTTTAGCTGGTGTTCGGCATTGCCCCTGCATTCCGAATTGTATTGTGCTGTAGCTTTGGTCTGGGATGTATGGGGTGCCCCCTCCCCTCCTCCCCTCAGCCCTGTTCTGCTGTGTCCCCGTCTCCACCCCTCACCACTACCTGTACTTCCAGCCCGCCCCTTCCCCACCCTCTCTCCTCCCTTCACCCCTCCCCAGCCGGCCCCTTCTCCACCCCTTTACTCCCCACTGCCCACCTGCGACTCCCTGCAGCAGCACTTGGGAGCCTGGACTCGTGGGGATAGTGCGGCCCTCACAGCAGGACAACACCCAAATAAAACAGGCAGGGACCACATCTGTGTGCTGTGCTGTGTCACAAAGGCACCTGGGGCTGAGGGGAGGGGGCTGGAGGTGACACAGAACGTGGGGGCAGCTGAGAGGCAGAAGGGGTCTTTAGGAGTAAAAAGGGGGGCTCCAGGGTGGCACAGAGACGCTGAGAGGCTGCGGTGGGAACTTGAGGGTGACACAAGGAGGCTGAGTGGCAGGGGCTGCCTTGAGGGACAAAGTGGGGGGTGTCTGATGTGTCAGGTTTATCAGCCCTCACACCACCCTTAACCTCACTTTTAAAATCACCCCTACCCAGGTGGAGTGTGCACGGTGGAGGTTAGGGGGCCACAGGACAGTGTCGGGGGCTTGGGGTGACACACAGACATTGTGGGCTGAGGGGCAAAGAGGGGGGGACTTGACAGGTGGAGAGCTGACACTGAGGGTTAGGGGTAGGAAGGACAGGACACAGGGTACCAGGAAGGGTTAGGGTACAGCAGTAGCCCTCAGCCCAACCCTAAGCTCACCCTAAACAGCACCCCTAGAACACCAGTTTTCCCCAACAGCAGCTGCAGGCAGCGAGCCTAATGCTGGGACAGCCCCAGAACCCTGCCAGCAGCTGCAGGCAGTGACCCTAATTAAAAGGCGGGGATGATGTTTGCTGGCTAGAGAGTGACCGGTAGAGCTTGGGGACTGAGCACTTTTTTAGGGTTTTTTTAGGGCTTTTAAAGGATATTTTAGGGGCTTTTTTTTTTTTTGCAGGTGCTTTTTAGGATTTTTCTGGGAATATTTAGGATACTTTTAGGGCTTTTTCAGGGCTTTTAAAAGATTTTTTTAGGGTATTTTAAGGGCTTTCTTAGTACTAATTAGAACTTATAGGGTTTTTTTTTTTTTTTTTTTTTTTGGGGGGGGGGGGTGCTTTCCTAGGACTATTTAAAAATATTTAGGGCTTTTTAGGACTATTGGGGGTATGTGGAGGACTCTTAGGACTAGGGTATTTTTAGGTTTATTGAGGAAGCTTTTAGGTCTGTTTAGGGTCTTATCAGGGCATTTTAAGGATTTTTTGGGGTATTATTAGAGCTCTTTTAGGAATATTTAGTGCTTTTTAAAAGGTTCTTTAGGGATTTTTAAGGGTGTTTTAGGGTTTTTTTAAAAGTAGGGTATTTTACTTGTATTTTAAGGGTATTCTGAGGCTATTTTTGTGTTTCTGTGGGGCTCTTAGGACATTTTGAAGATGAGGGTTTTTTAGGGAATTTTTATGTTTTTAGGGTCTTTTCATGGCACGGCACATAGAGGCTGAGGGGCAGCTTGAGGGGCTTGAGGGTGACAGAGGCTGGGAGCTGAGGGAGGGACAGGGAGAGGGGACAGTGGGTGACACAGAGAGATGCTGAGGGGGTCAGGGGCAGCTGGAGGGTGACACAGAGAAGCTGGGGGCTGAGGGGCAAAGGAGAGGGATTAAGGGTGACCCACAGGAGCTGAGGGGCAAAGGGGGGGCTGGAGGGTGACACACAGAGCCTGAGGGCTGGGGGGCAGAGGGAGGGCTTGAGGGGTAAAGGGCGAGGGCTTGAGGGCTGGGCAGTGCAGTGGAGATGAGGGCTACAGGGTACAGCTTAGGAGGCAAGTTAGGGTACAGGTGCACCACCCCTGAGCCCAGCCCTAACCTCAGCCTAAGCAGCCCCCCTAACAACAGCCTTTTCCCTTTTCACCCCTGACAGCAGCAGCACCACACAGCAACCCAAACAGCGAGACCACACCGGAACCCTCCCGCTGGGACAAGGCAGCGACCCTCACACCAGGACAACGACAGAACCCTCAGAGCACAACAGGACCCACTGCAAAAAGGTAGGGATGACATCTGTGGGCTAGAGAGCAACAGGCAGGGTTTGGAGGCTGAGCAGGTTTCCTTGAGTTTTTTTTGCAGGACTATTAGGAATATTTAGGGGATTTTGGAAGGCTTTTTAGGACTTTTCTGGTGTCTTTTAGGGTATTGTTACACCTTCCTAAGGGCTATTTTAGAATTCCTTAGCACACTTTTAGGGTCAGGATGAGGGTCAGACAGGCTGCCCGCTGGAAATGCGGAGTATTACTGGAATGTAGCGGAAGGCTTTGGAAAGGTGCCAGTGGAGGGGCAGTGGGCAGGGTCCTACACTGCTGGTCTGAAGGCTGTGATTTCTGGGCCCAGCGAAGTGGTTGTGGTAAGGGTTACATGCTGGCAGCTTTCTACAGGAGAAATCCAGCACAGAAAAAACCAAGAGCCAAGTTTCATACTGTCAGTTTCCAAGAGGCATTTGGCACAAAAAAAAAAACAAAACCCCGAGTACTTGCGGGTGGTAGATGGGGGCTCAGAGAAATACTGCGGTGTTTGGAAATGGAAGAGGCAAAAAAACACTCGGGGAGTGAGGCCCCAGGAGGAGTGCTGGGACCGGGTCAAAAATGAAAGATATCTACTGGTGAAACCAAACTCAGCAGCCCGGGTTCCTGATATCAGTTTGTAGGGTTCCCTTGGGACTGTCAGGGAAGCACAGGTTTGAGGTGGGGGCAGGTTGGGGCTGGGACATATCCTCGTCCGTTCGGATATTTTGCAGGCAGCCGGCCACTCAGGGCCACAGCCCCTGGAGACAAAGACCGGCCCTTTTCCCTGGGAAAGACAAGTGGCCAGCCCAGGTTCCTGATGTCAGTTTGTAGGGTTCCCTTGGGACTGTCAGGGCAGCACAGGTTTGAGGTGGGGGCAGGTTGGGTCTGGGACATATCCTCGTCCGTTCGGATCTTTTGCAGGCAGCCGGCCACTCAGGGCCACAGCCCCTGGAGACAAAGACCGGCCCTTTTCCCTGGGAAAGAAAAGTGGCCAGCCCAGCTTCCTGATGTCAGATTGTAGGGTTCCCTTGGGACTGTCAGGGCAGCACAGGTTTGAGGTGGGGGCAGGTTGGGTCTGGGACATATCCTCGTCCGTTCAGATATTTTGCAGGCAGCCGGCCACTCAGGGCCACAGCCCCTGGAGACAAAGACCGGCCCTTTTCCCTGGGAAAGAAAAGTTGCAAGCCCAGGTTCCTGATGTCAGTTTGTAGGGTTCCCTTGGGACTTTCAGGGCAGCACAGGTTTGAGGTGGGGGCAGGTTGGGTCTGGGACATATCCTCGTCCGTTCGGATATTTTGCAGGCAGCCGGCCACTCAGGGCCACAGCCCCTGGAGACAAAGACCGGCCCTTTTCCCTGGGAAAGACAAGTGGCCAGCCCAGGTTCCTGATGTCAGTTTGTAGGGTTCCCTTGGGACTGTCAGGGCAGCACAGGTTTGAGGTGGGGGCAGGTTGGGTCTGGGACATATCCTCGTCCGTTCGGATATTTTGCAGGCAGCTGGCCACTCAGGGCCACAGCCCCTGGAGACAAAGACCGGCCCTTTTCCCTGGGAAAGAAAAGTGGCCAGCCCAGGTTCCTGATGTCAGTTTATAGGGTTCCCTTGGGACTGTCAGGGCAGCACAGGTCTGAGGTGGGGGCAGGTTGGGGCTGGGACATATCCTCGTCCGTTCGGATATTTTGCAGGCAGCCGGCCACTCAGGGCCACAGCCCCTGGGGACAAAGACCAGCCCTTTTCCCTGCGAAACAGATTTCACCAGCCCACGTTCATGATATTGGTTTGCAGGAGGTCCTTTTTGGTGCCAGTGCAGCATGAGTTATTTTTGGGGGTATCTCCTGTCATGTAGAAATCCTTCACCGTTCGAAACTGGTGGAGGCAGTAGGTCACTTAGGCCCACAGATTCCTCAACACAAACCCTGGCTTTTTTCCTTCTAAAATGAAACTTACCTCTGCTGTTTTTTGATGTCTGCTCACAAGAGGCACGTGGTGGTCGAAGGGCAGCAAGTACTCTTGGTGTTGACAGCTTTGGTCTGTGAGAAGTGTTTCACTGTCTGAAGTTTTGGAAGTAGAATGCCTGTTTGGATAGGGGCACGCAGGAAAGACTTTTAATTTCCTTAGAAAGCTAAGTCTGGCCCCACATTGTTTAAGGGGCAGTTGAAGGGCTGTGTAGGGGACAGAACTCCCCACAGGACTTGTCTTCAACTCATCTCCCAGTCCAAGGTATAGCAGCCCCCCATGTGACCAGCTACTTTCAGAGGGTTATGCAGGCTCACCTGCTGAGGGAGCTGCTTGTCCAAAGGGGCTAAGAGGGCTATCGCAAGCATCCTTCCATGAACGATGTTTGGAACATCCAGCAGGGACTGGGGCACAGCTGGACCCACCTGGGCACAGACCAGCCCTTTGAGAACATGCCGAGGGAAGAGCCCTCTTGCCAAGGGGCACCACCTGAGCAGGCCGGGCAGCATGTGGGTTTTCAGGGGAGAGCTTTTAACTTTCCCCTCTTATTGTGTCAGTCACTTCCTAGACCACCCAGATTTTCCACAGCACTCCCAGAAAAGCGAGGGGTTTTTAGGAGAAAAGGGGTTTATATGGAGGGGAAAAGCTTCCTTTTCCATTATTTCTTGTATTCAAATGATGAGGGAATCTGCTTCCCCTGTAATTTTAATGGTCTTAATTGAAAGATCCTGTGCCTTGTTTATGATGTTAGGGGTGTTAATTGACAGGGAATCCCCATTTTCCTTTATGTTACAGTTTAAATAGAAGGGGAAAACTTTGACAATGTTGTTTATGGGTTTGAATCAAGGGTAACTGCCCCCTTTTTGTCGTCTTAAGGCTTCCAGGGAGGGAGAAGCCCAGCTGTCCCTCCTTCTTAAGCATTTGGATTGAGGGGCAAATCCCTCTTTCTTCATCACTGGAGAGACTTAAAGTAAGGAAAACCCCTCTTTTCCCAATATTTTAGGAGATTAACTTAAAGGATAGAAGCCATTTATTTGCCATGGTATCAGTTTCAATGGAGGTAATTGCCCCATTTCCTAATTTTAAGGGGTTCACTTGAAGAAGACCCTGTCTTTTTCAGTTTTTTAAGGTTTTAAAACTACCTTCCAGGGCACTTCTTTCTGTGCCCTAGGAGTAAATATCTCAGAGGAAGGCGAGCCTGGCAGGTACTTAACCTTTATGCTGCCTGGGAGACAATTATTTTTCTTATTTTTACTTATAATGTAGATAGTCCTAATTAGTAGTCCCAAGGAGACTTAGATCATTCATATAACTAGCATTCTTCTTTGCTCTACTTAGTCAAACATAGAGTATTACTTAGTAGCCACTGAGAAATAATTACATAAAAGAACCACAAATTACCCAACTTATTTAGCTACACTGCCTAAACAAAAAGGTTTTTTTTCTTACCAGTTTTCTGTCCTTTTGGTCTAAGTAGTTGAAGCAAAAAAGAGAGCTCTGTCAGGCCTTCTGTATCACACCCTTTACTCCCCTTGAATTCAAGTCAGAGGAGCCAAACAGCTGCAGCTGCTCGGAGGTCTTTTATACCCTGTGGGATTTGGCCCCTACCCTTTCCCAGGCATTGTGGGAATGAGAGGCGGGGCACAATCAGGGGTATATTAACCCCAGGTTTTGCTAAGGGGCTTCATTCCCTCTCTGGGATCAGCTGGGATAAGAGCTCTCCTCTTACTTCAGTGAAGAGGCTTCTTCAGCTTGCCTCAGCTTGTTTTCAGACAGTACATCAGACAGGGCATCCAAAACAACAGAGGCTTTGAAGATACTGTGGAAAAAACAACATTGAACACAGGGAGTATTTAAGGTCATGATTTTGGGGTGTGCATTCAGGGGGGGTAAGGTGCTTTTGTAATTTCTGATCTTGTTGCTATGTGTTTTTTTTTTTTCCTTAGGAGGAGCACAATTCCTGTAATTCCAGGTTGTGTCACGTACAACATATTTTTGGCACATTCATCGTGTCACAAAAGGGATCTGCCCTGTGTCAAAGGTAATGTTTGAGATTGAGGCTTCAGATGAGCTGAGGAATGTGACTAGGAGAGGGGGAGTGAGCAAGGAACCTGGTTAGGAGTTATCGTGGGGGGTTCCTATGTGCAGGTAAGTCTTTGTTTGAGTTTGCAGGGGAAGCATCAATGGTGATTATGTTAAAGCATTCTTCTTTGTCGTTATTATTAGGAAGTCCAGGCAGACAGCAGTAGTAAAGGTCAAGTATGCCAGGTGAGCAGTGCACAGAAACAGTTGCTCTCCCTCAGGTCTCAGTTTCTGGTGCAACTCTAACCATCCCTTCTCATTTGCATGCGTTAGACCATCCACTCGGGGTATGCTAAGCCCCTGTCATCAGGCGGCGGAAGGACCGGGTTTTCTACACTCCAGAGCCCTCTGGAAGAGATAAGATCCTGGTGGCAGCCAGAACTTCCCGGACGGGGAAGGGTGCCTTCTTTTGCACTCGACAGGGATTTCCATGGCCAGATACGTGCGAGATAAGTGGAGGGCTCTGACGCACTGAGGGGAGGAAAGCGGGGTGCTGGGTGGGGACTGCCTGGGAGGGATTTTGGAGTCTGTTTTGGAGATGGGGATGTCTAAGAAGTGCCTCCTTAGGCCACCTAAAGGCAAAGCATCCCTTTTGATCTCAGTGCTGAGGCGCGCAGGGCAGAGCAGTTCCGGTCTGTGTCGTGTCACTTGTCTCCTGTGCATTGTGTGTCGTTTGGGTCTGTTGTGTCACATGTCCTTTTTACCTTAGCTGTCTGAGCGGCGTCTTGGCAGCTGTGATCTTTGCTTTCCTCAGCCCGGCACCGATGCCACAGGCCTTTTGACTCGGGAGTCCGGACAGGCGTCACAATCACATCTCTCTTTAACAGCACGCAGTCAGATGTCTTTTAATGTCTCGTTCTGAGCAGTAGGGACAGCTGCGTGCCGCAAGGATCCATTGCAGCGGCTTAGGACTTGGGAGACTGCCCGGCTGGGTAGATCATTCTTAGGACAGGCTTCTCAGGCGTCTGCTTGTGCAGTTCTTGTGAGACATCATTTTCTTAGCGTCTTCTTCCTGCAGGCTTCTCTGAGCCTCATCGGCTGGCTCTCCATCTCCCCTAGGTCATCCCCTTCCACATTCTCTTGGTCCTTGTGGCCATTTTTCCTGCCCAGGTTTTTTTTCTCCTTGTTGTGTCCCCTCGTTTGTCTCGTCCTGTCCCGTGTCACAGGTGTCTGCACGTATTTGTCACGGGTGTCTGCACGTATTTGTCCCGGAGCTGCTCTGTCCTTGTGCGTAGCCTGGTGTAATCGCACAAGTCCTGGAGACTAGCAATTTGGAGTGGGGGATGTAGTTGTGCTCTAGGTTGTATTGCTAGATTCTCACAAGATGTTAGGACCTGTTAAGTGATCCTGCAGTTGTTTGACTTTTCCTCTAACTTTCTTTCAGATGCAGATGGATAAAATCTGTGGCAGAGCCCCCAGTCCCGGGTCAAGGGGCTCCCACGTGCAGGTCAGTCACTGTTTGTGTTTGCAGGGGAAGCATCAATGGTGACTATGTTACAGCATTCTTCTTTGTCTTTATTAATAGGAAGTCCAGGCAGACAGCAGCAGTCGAGGTCAAGCGTGCCAGGTGAGCAGTGGACAGAAGCAGTTGCTTTCACTCAGGTCTCAGTTTCGGGTGCAGCTTTAACCATCCCTTCTCATTTCCGTGTTTTAGGTCATCTGCTCGGCATAAGCCGAACCCATGTCATCAGGTGGCGGACGGACCAGGCTTCCTGCATTTCAAAGCCCTCTGGAAGTATCACGGGACCCAGCGACAAAGCCGACCCATTTTATACTTCAAGGTCCCCTCTGGGGCGGCTCACAGGGATGGCTGAGGAGTTGCGGTGAGTCGGGGAGGTAGGGAGGAGGCGCGAGGGTCCACTCAGGTTTCAGCCATGCCCAGTCACCTCTTCTCCACATTGCCTAGGTGTACCTTGCGACGGCGGTGTCGGCCTCCAAACGCGGCCGAAGCGTGCAGCCTGAGCGCCAGGGCGCACTGTGGAGAAGGTGAGTAGCAGAATTCTCAGGTTTTGGCCCACGTGCTGTTAAGATTGCGCACTGATGTTTTCTTTTCTTTGTCTTGGCAGAGGAAGAGATAAGATCCTGGTGGCAGCCGGAACTTCCCGGACAGGGAAGGGTGCCTTCTTTTGCACTCGACAGGGATTTGCATGGCCAGATGCGTGCGAGATAAGTCGAGGGCTGTGAAGCACTGAGGGGAGGAAAGCGGGGTCCTGGGTGGGGAGTGCCCGGGAGGGATTTTGGAGTCTGGTTTGGAGTTGGGGATGTGTCAGAAGTGCCTCCTTAGGCCACGTGAAGGGGAAGGGTCCCTTTTGATGTCAGCGCTGAGGTGCGCAGGGCAGAGCAGTTCTGGTGTTTGTCGTGTCACTTGTCTCCTGTGCCTTGTGTGTCATTTGGGTCTGTCGTGTCACCTGTCTTTTCTACCTTAGCCGTCTGAGGGGCGTCCCGGCATCCGTGATCTTTGCCTCGCTCGGCCCGGCACCCGTGCCACAGGCCTTTTGACTCGGGGGTCCGGACAGGCGTCGCAGTCTTATCTCTCTTTAGCAACACGCAGTCAGATGTCTTTTAAGGTCTCGTTCAGAGCGTTAGGGACAGCTGCGTGCCGCAAGGATCCTTTGCAGCGGCTTAGGACTTGTGAGAATGCCAGGCTAGGTAGATCATTCTTAGGACAGGCTTCTCAGGCGTCCGCTTGTGCAGTTCTTGGGAGACCTCAGTTTCTTAGCATCTTGTTCCTGTGGGCATCTGTGAGCCTGATCTGCTGGCTGTCAGTCTCACCTAGGTCATCCCCTTCCACATTCTCTCGGTCCTTGTGGCCATTTTTCCTGCCCAGGGGTTTTTTCTCCTTGTTGTGTCCCCTCGTTTGTCTCGTCCTGTCCCGTGTCACAGGTGTCTGCACGTATTTGTCACGGGTGTCTGCACGTATTTGTCCCGGAGCTGCTCTGTCCTTGTGCGTAGCCCGGTGTAATCGCACAAGTCCTGGAGACTAGCAATTTGGAGTGGGGGATGTAGTTGTGCTCTAGGTTGTATTGCTAGATTCTCACAAGATGTTAGGACCTGTTAAGTGATCCTGCAGTTGTTTGACTTTTCCCCTAACTTTCTTTCAGATGCAGATGGCTGAAATCTGTGGCAGAGCCCCCAGTCCCGGGTGAAGGGTCTCCCACGTGCAGGTCAGTCACTGTTTGTGTTTGCAGGGGCAGCATCGGTGGTGAGTCTGCTACAGCACTCTTCTTTGTCATTATTATAGGAAGTCCAGGCAGACAGCAGCAGTCGAGGTCAAGCGTGCCAGGTGAGCAGCGGAGAGAAGCAGTTGTTCTCCCTCAGGCGTCAGTTTCCGGGGCAAGCCTAACCGTCCCTCCTCGTTTGCGTCCTTTAGGCCATCGACTCGGCATAAGCCGAGCCCCTGTCATCAGGTGGCGGAGGGACCGGGCTTCCTGCACTCCAGAGCCTTCCGGAAGTATCACGGGACCTCGCGACGAAGCCGACCCATTTTGTATTTCAAGGTCCCGTCGGGGCGGCTCACAGGGGTGGCCGAGGAGTTGTGGTGAGTGGGGGAGGTAGGGAGGAGGAGGGAGGGTCGACTCAGGTTTCAGCCGTGCCTGGTCACCTCGTCTCCACTTTACCTAGGCGTACCTTTGCGACGGCGGCGTCGGAGGCCGAAGCTTGCGGGCCGAGCGCCAGGGCACTCTGAGGAGAAGGTGAGTGGCAGGCTTGTCAGGTGTTGGCCCACGTGCTGTTAAGGCTGCGCACTGGCGTTTCCTTTTCTTTGTCTTGGCAGAGGAAGAGATGACATCCCGGTGACAGCGGAACTTCCCGGACGGGGAGGGGGCCTTAATTTGCAGTCGACTGGGATTTGCGTGGCCGGATGCGTGCGAGATAAGTCGAGGGCTGTGAAGCACTGAGGGGAGGAAAGCGGGGTGCTGGGGTGGGAGTGCCCGGGAGGGATTTTGGAGTCTGGTTTGGAGTTGGGGATGTGTCAGAAGTGCCTCCTTAGGCCACCTGAAGGGGAAGCGTTCCTTTTGATGTCAGCGCTGAGGTGCGCAGGGCAGAGCAGTTCCGGTGTTTGTCTTGTCACTTGTCACTTGTCTCCTGTGCCGTGTGTGTCGTTTGGGTCTGTCGTGTCACCTGTCTTTTCTACCTTAGCCGTCTGAGGGGCGTCCCGGCATCCGTGATCTTTGCCTCGCTCGGCCCGGCACCCGTGCCACAGGCCTTTTGTCTCAGGGGTCCGGACAGGCGTCGCAGTCGCATCTCTCTTTAGCAACATGCAGTCAGATGTCTTTTAAGGTCTCGCTCAGAGCGTTAGGGACAGCTGCGTGCCGCAAGGATCCATTGCAGCGGCTTAGGACTCGGGAGACTGCCAGCCTAGGTAGATCATTCTTAGGACAGGATTCTCAGGCGTCCGCTTGTGCGGTTCTTGTGAGACATCATTTTCTTAGCGTCTTCTTCCTGCAGGTTTCTCTGAGCCTCATTGGCCGGCTGTCAGTCTCCGCTAGGTCATCCCCTTCCACATTCTCTCGGTCCTCGCGGCCATTTTTCCTGCCCAGGGATTTTTCTTCTTGTTGTGTCCCCTCGTTTGTCTCGTCCTGTCCCGTGTCACGGGTGTCTGCACATATTTGTCACGGGTGTCTGCACGTATTTGTCCCGGGGCTGCTCTGTCCTTGTGCGTAGCCCGGTGTAATCGCACAAGTCCTGGAGACTAGCAATTTGTAGTGGGGGATGTAGTTGTGCTCTAGATGGTATTCCTAGGTTCTCACAAGATGTTTGGACCTTTAAAGTGATCCTGCAGTGGTTTGACTTTTCCTCTAACTTTCTTTCAGATGCAGATGGCTGAAATCTGTGGCAGAGCCCCCAGTCCCGGGTGAAGGGTCTCCCACGTGCAGGTCACTCACTGTTTGTGTTTGCAGGGGCAGCATCGGTGGTGAGTCTGCTACAGCACTCTTTTTTGTCGTTATTAATAGGAAGTCCAGGCAGACAGCAGCAGTCGAGGTCAAGCGTGCCAGGTGAGCAGCGGAGAGAAGCAGTTGTTCTCCCTCAGGCGTCAGTTTCCGGGGCAAGCCTAACCGTCCCTCCTCGTTTGCGTCCTTTAGGCCATCGACTCGGCGTAAGCCGAGCCCCTGTCATCAGGTGGCGGAGGGACCGGGCTTCCTGCACTCCAGAGCTCTCCCGAAGTATCACGGGACCTCGCGACGAAGCCGACCCATTTTGTATTTCAAGGTCCCGTCGGGGCGGCTCACAGGGGTGGCCGAGGAGTTGTGGTGAGTGGGGGAGGTAGGGAGGAGGAGGGAGGGTCGACTCAGGTTTCAGCCGTGCCCGGTCACCTCGTCTCCACTTTACCTAGGCGTACCTTTGCGACGGCGGCGTCGGAGGCCGAAGCTTGCGGGCCGAGCGCCAGGGCACTCTGAGGAGAAGGTGAGTGGCAGGCTTGTCAGGTGTTGGCCCACGTGCTGTTAAGGCTGCGCACTGGCGTTTCCTTTTCTTTGTCTTGGCAGAGGAAGAGATGACATCCCGGTGACAGCGGAACTTCCCGGACGGGGAGGGGGCCTTAATTTGCAGTCGACTGGGATTTGCGTGGCCGGATGCGTGCGAGATAAGTCGAGGGCTGTGAAGCACTGAGGGGAGGAAAGCGGGGTGCTGGGGTGGGAGTGCCCGGGAGGGATTTTGGAGTCTGGTTTGGAGTTGGGGATGTGTCAGAAGTGCCTCCTTAGGCCACCTGAAGGGGAAGCGTTCCTTTTGATGTCAGCGCTGAGGTGCGCAGGGCAGAGCAGTTCCGGTGTTTGTCTTGTCACTTGTCACTTGTCTCCTGTGCCGTGTGTGTCGTTTGGGTCTGTCGTGTCACCTGTCTTTTCTACCTTAGCCGTCTGAGGGGCGTCCCGGCATCCGTGATCTTTGCCTCGCTCGGCCCGGCACCCGTGCCACAGGCCTTTTGTCTCAGGGGTCCGGACAGGCGTCGCAGTCGCATCTCTCTTTAGCAACATGCAGTCAGATGTCTTTTAAGGTCTCGCTCAGAGCGTTAGGGACAGCTGCGTGCCGCAAGGATCCATTGCAGCGGCTTAGGACTCGGGAGACTGCCAGCCTAGGTAGATCATTCTTAGGACAGGCTTCTCAGGCGTCCGCTTGTGCGGTTCTTTTAAGACCTCAGTTTCTTAGCATCTTGTTCCTGCAGGCTTTTGTGAGCCTCGTGGGCCTGCCCTTCGTTTCCCCTAGGTCATCCCTTTCTGCTTTCTCTACATAATTGTGGGTTTTATTCATGCTCAGAGCTTCTGTCTGTGTTGTGTCCCTCCCTGTTTGTCATGTTATTTGTCACGGGTGATGTGTATGTATTTGTCATGGATCTGCTCTGCTCTGCTGCCTATCCTGGTGTAATACGGCAAGTCTAGGGGATTATAAATTTGTACTGCAGGGTGTAGATATACTCTAGATGGTATTTCTTGATTGACAGAAGATGTCTATCTGTTGTTTGACATTAGTGCTATCTTTTGTTTTTTAGATGCTGATGGATTCAAGTTGTGGCAGACTGCTGCATCCGCGGTCAGCAGGTTTCTCTGAGAAGATCAGTCATCATTTGTGTTTATAGTGGAAGCATATGGACGTGTTACAGCAGTGTTCTTTGTTGTTGTTCTTGTCAAGTGGGGTAGCAGCAGGTGATGTGGGCCAGGTGAGCATTGTGCCATGGAAGGAACCAGTTGTTTCTGCTCAGGTCTTAATTTCTGTTGAAAGTGTAAGATCTGACTATTTTTTTTTTCTTGTTCTTGTAGGCTGTTGTCTTGCCACATATCTCTGGTCCCCATGTCTGAGGCCAGGTGGGTGCAAACTTAACGTATAGCGCAGTGTGCTGTTCACGTCAGGTGGGTGGTGTTTTCCAGTATCTAAGCGTGGTTGTTTTTGCTTTGTTGATTTGTAGGTGGCATCGGTGCCCTAGGCTTGCGGAGGAACAGATGCTACCGGGTGAGTTGGCGTGTAGGTGGGCTGACTAATGGGTGACTGTTATGCAGCAGCCTGCTAACAGTGTGCTTTTTCCTTTTGCAGGTATGCTCCGGGTTGCCTGTGGAGCGCAATAAAGATTTTAGGTGAGCTGGGGCAGCGGTGCATCCGAGTCCCGGGGATTTTTCTTTTGGAGGGCGCTAGTCGCATTTTCCATGTCGTCTTAGGTATCGTCAGGCGGCGCGTAGCCGGAGTTTCGAAGCGGCAGCATCACAGCGGACGTAGCGCACATCTCGCCGTCCAGGTCCAGCGGATATCGGATTTTCTCCGGTCGTCTTCCAGAAGCTAAGTGTTGGGGCCAGTGTTTGGAGAAGGGGAAAATCTTCACTGTCACAGGAGCCTATTTGATGGTAGCTTAGAGGAGAGGTCCATAGTGGAATGGGCCCTTTGGAAGTAAAGGGAGAGGGTGTTTTTCAGCACCACCGCACTGTTTGTCGGGCAGGGCAGTTCCAAACCGTCCGCGTCTCGTCGTGAGGTTCACGTCAGCGGCTTTCGTCGACTGTCGACGACATCGTGGATCTTTTCACTTGAGGAGTCTGCCTTCACGTCTGGCGCTATAGCTACGGTCATCCTGCAGTCATCATTTTCTTCCCTACACCTACTGAGCTTCATAGGCTTGCTCTTGGGTGCTTTGGCACTAACATCTTGAAAGCAGTTACACTTGATCATCATGTGCTATTGCCTTTGGGCTTTCTTTTCTTTGGCATCATCTGCCTATGGCTCTCATTTGGCTAGGAGTTTTGGGTCCATCAGGTAGAACTGCCAGGCAGTTTCCAGTTGCATCCGTGTTACATGTGTCCGTGTTATATGTGTCCGTGTCTGCGTTACGTGTGTCCGTGTCCATTGATTTCTGCGTCATAGGTCTGCGTTACGTCTCGAGGGTTTGTCGGCATCGATTTGTGCCTTGTCAGCCATATTTTAGTCACGTACCTTCCCGGATATCGCTTAGTCCGGCATCTTAACGTTTTTACTTTTTGAGACGGAAGTATATGACACGTTCTCATCCATCTTCCTTCTCACCTTTGGTAGCATCTTCTCTTCCCGTGCCATTCTCTTGGAGTTCAATAGGCAGCATAATAGACCCTCGTCACGTGACCGCAGTAGTTCCATAGTTTGCGCCTTCTCAAAGGGTATAGGGTCAACGAGTAATCTTCCGGAGAGTTACGTCAAGGTCTCATTTGTATTGTACCGATGTTGGCTTATATCGACCGTACTTATGTTGTACCTACCTACATTGGCTTATACTGTATGTGCTTATGTTGTTCCTATGTATGTTGGCTTATAGCAAATATACTTATGTTGTTAGCGCGTCCATCAGTTTACATTGTATGTACTTTTTGTCTCTGTACGTATCTCACTTACATTGTGCATAGTAATATCGTATGTATCTATCTTGGTTTGTGTTGTATGCACCTCTATTATGACAGTGACGATCGGAGCTGCCCTGCCCTGGCACGTAGTCAAGGTTAGGTGTAGCAGTTACAAAACTTTACAATTCATCTGTCTTTCATGGGGTCTTGGGATAAAATTTCTGGGCCAGGAGCGGGAATAGGTCATAGCTGTCATACAGTTAGTTGTTGACTGCCTCCTGTTGTCCGATAGGTCCCCGGGTCCCAACACGTATTCCCAGAATCCAGCGCTCGACGTCGGGGAGCTGCAGTCAGAAGATGTATCAAAGCATATTTCTCAGCGTAGCGTTTAACGTAAGGGTCACAGTCAGCATGTAAGTGGAAAAGCGTGTGATGGGGTGTGAGTGTTTCTGTCTGTGTGTGAGAGTTTGCTGACCGGTTCTAACCCTGTGTGTGTGGCCTTTACCTTTCAGGTTTTTAAACTCATTTTTAAATTTAGAATAAAAAATCCCCAGCCGGGGGGGTTTTTTTTTTTTCCCCCCGGCTGGGTTTTTTTTCCCTCGGTCCCGGCCGGTCCGCGAGGCGACGTTCATCGCCAAAGTTAGGGTGCGGACCGCCCCGGGACCGGGGTTTTCGTCAGGCAGGAGGATTTTTTTGGAGGTTTCCGGGAACCACGTTCCCCAGGAGCGTGGTGAATGGGTGGGGGCGGCCGGGGGTCAGCAGAGCGGTTGCGATGAGCGCGAGGGTGGGTTTGCGCGTCAGCCCAAGGAGGGCGGTGGGTGTGCGTGTTGACCGGTTCTAACCTTGTGTGTGTTGTCTTTACCTTTCAGGTTTTCAATTCATTTTTAAATTTAGAATAAAAAATCCCCAGCCGGGGGTTTTTTTTTTTTTTTCCCCCCGGCTGGGTTTTTTTTTCCCTCGGTCCCGGCCGGTCCGCGAGGCGACGTTCATCGCCAAAGTTAGGGTGCGGACCGCCCCGGGACCGGGGTTTTCGTCAGGCAGGAGGATTTTTTTGGAGGCTTCCGGGAACCACGTTCCCCAGGAGCGTGGTGAATGGGTGGGGGCGGCCGGGGGTCAGCAGAGCGGTTGCGATGAGAGCGAGGGTGGGTTTGCGCGTCAGCCCAAGGAGGGCGGTGGGTGTGCGTGTTGACCGGTTCTAACCTTGTGTGTGTTGTCTTTACCTTTCAGGTTTTCAATTCATTTTTAAATTTAGAATAAAAAATCCCCAGCCGGGGGGTTTTTTTTTTTTTTCCCCCCGGCTGGGTTTTTTTTCCCTCGGTCCCGGCCGGTCCGCGAGGCGACGTTCATCGCCAAAGTTAGGGTGCGGACCGCCCCGGGACCGGGGTTTTCGTCAGGCAGGAGGATTTTTTTGGAGGCTTCCGGGAACCACGTTCCCCAGGAGCGTGGTGAATGGGTGGGGGCGGCCGGGGGTCAGCAGAGCGGTTGCGATGAGCGCGAGGGTGGGTTTGCGCGTCAGCCCAAGGAGGGCGGTGGGTGTGCGTGTTGACCGGTTCTAACCTTGTGTGTGTTGTCTTTACCTTTCAGGTTTTCAATTAATTTTTAAATTTAGAATAAAAAATCCCCAGCCGGGGGGTTTTTTTTTTTTTCCCCCCGGCTGGGTTTTTTTTCCCTCGGTCCCGGCCGGTCCGCGAGGCGACGTTCATCGCCAAAGTTAGGGTGCGGACCGCCCCGGGACCGGGGTTTTCGTCAGGCAGGAGGATTCTTTTGGAGGCTCCCGGGAATCACCTTCCCGAGGAGCGATGATGTGTGACGTGTTACATGGCAGTGGAGATGGGTGCCAAG